>NC_056743.1:833281103-833341103 GCF_019279795.1 Protopterus annectens | reverse complement strand
TGGAATTCTTAACCCTTCCGGTATTATATACCCTGCCTCCTTCATTATGTAATTTATTTCACATTCTAATCCCAATCATTACTAATGCAAATAGTATGCAATTCATTGAACACACCTGTCTTGCACCACTCTTCATATATATGTCATGGCTTAAGCCATATACAAGTATTTTTACTTAATTATTACTATACATTGACATACATAATTTCCTAGCTTTCTCACTTATATTATATTCTTTCATTATTATCCATAATGTTTCATGTACAATTGTGGCAATGCCTTATTGAAGTCTCCTATCATGATTTTTGCTTCTTCTTTGCTGTTCATAATGTCATCCACAAATTCTCTAATAATTTTTGACAACCTTTTCCCATATATATATATATATATATATATATATATATATATATATATATATGTGTGTGTGTGTGTGTGTGTGTGCTATCTTCCATAATATTTTCATTATTCAATACAGTCTCCAGTTTTTAATTGTCTTCTACATTCCTTCTTTCAAAATTGAATTGAAGTATTCCACTACATAATTATTTATATGTAAAACTTTCATTTAACCATTCATTCAAAATCTTTAAAACATATTTTTTAATAGTCCCTTAATTTTTTATACATTGTATACCCTGTTCCATTTGGTCCTGCAGCCAAATCTATGTTTACTTGTCTTAATAGTTTATCTAATAGTTTATCTAAATCATTTAAAAAAATCTCCTTTTCCAATTCTTTATTCTCTTTTTTCTATTAACTTTTTACTTTCCATGTTTTCACAACCTTCTTTTTTTCTTTAGACAGCTCTTGCACATATTATACAACATTATTCATATTTCATTGAGTTATTTCTGTTTCTTCTTTTACATTTTTATTTCTCTCTTTACTCTATCATCTTCCTTATTAATCACCTTAAGTAACCCAATATTTCTTCTCTTTTATCACATAAAAACATCTATGCTTATATAAAAATTCTTGTATTTTTCTTGATTTCTTTTATATAACTCTTTTTCTTTGTCAAAGTACTTTCTATCATTATGTTCTAAATCTTCCAATGCATCATTATATGTTCTTTTATGTTTTTTCTTTCTCTACTTTTCTCACATCATATTGACACTATGAAAATGTTTTATATTTTTCCTTAAATACCATCCACTATTCAGACGAGTGTTTATAAAATTTTCTCATACTAAGATGACCCATAACTGTATTACTAATTTCTTTCCTTCTTCATTCCATGCTTTCTCATTTATGCTTTTTACTCCATTGCCTATTTTATATATTCCTTGTTTTCCTTCCTTTTTACTGTTGTTTCTTAAATCACAATTGAAGTCTCCTGTTATTATGATATTCATATTTATCACTACATAGTCTATAATCTGATGAAATAGGCTGTTGTTTTCTTTACAGTTAGTATAGACATATAATGTTATAATTCTATATACTTGTTCTTTCCTTTTTAAATCTACAGTGGTTAATCTTCATATGTTTGCTAAAGTTACGTCTAATAACTTTACTGAATTTTGGCAGAATACAGCTATTCAGAACATCTCTCATTTCCAAAAGTTTAGATTATCTTTCTTTGTCATAGTTTCTCTTTGTACTTTTTCTTCCTTTGTTAAAAATCTTGTGCCTTCTAATATAATTACATCTATGTCACATGTATTACACCACTCCAAAATTCATATTGTTCTTGCTATAGTCTTAATACTAAACCAAATAGTAAAGAGGTCACACAGACAAACCAATTAGTAAAAACTACAAGAAAGACCTAGTCAAGCTAGAGTTTTCACCATGTGAAACCTTAAACCTCCTGTAATAGAGGCCCATGGGGTATATGCAAATTGCCCTTTAAGGACATCAAGTGCTTCAACAATATGGTTTCCAAATTTCCTTGACTTTTTACTTTTTCTTTAAAAGTCTTTGTGGATACATTCAGGTCAATAAAGCCAACCCCCTTTTTCTTAATACTATTCATGTTTATAGAAAACATTCTAAAATTTTCATTTTCCCTTTCCTTTAAATTTATAGTTTCAAAAGTCCATAGCTAATTATTAGGCTAACTTTCTTAACAGGCCATTCTCAGCCTAGCCAGTTTTTTCCCCAAGATGAGAATCAAGCACTGTACTTTGTGTCTGTAAGTTAAACACTTTGACCATTATACCAAGACCCAATCATTAGTTATAATATTATTTTTCATCCATTTCCTTTCTTTTTTCTTTTGTACTTATCCCTTTAAATTGTATTTTTCTGTCTTTACCATTTTACCAGCAGAATTATTTTCCCCCTTTTACGTTTTCTTCTTCACTTATTTCAGAACCTTTTTCTATGTCCTTTTTACTACTTCTAAAATTTCTTCTCCTTCTTTTTCTTTTTCCTCACTCTTAATTTCACTTTTGAAATCCATCCATAAATATCCAATTTTGTTATATTTATGACATTTCAATTCACATTTTTTGCATCATGTCCCATTTCCCCACAAATATACCATTTTCTTTTGTCACAGTTACTTATCGAATGCTCTTCTTTTCCACAAAAAAAAACATGCTTTGTGTGTCCCCAGTATTTTATAACAACCCTTTCCCCCTCCACATTTATCATGCTTGGTATATGTATATATATATATATATATAAAAAAATTATTTTATGCATTCTCTTACTGTAAAACTTGCCTAAATGCCTGTTTTTGATGTGTGTTAAATTCCCTAGGTATTTTCTAATGCCTGTTTTAATTGTATTTTAAACTGCCTATGAACCTTGAATGTATGTTTATTACTTTGCATTAGATAGTGGAGCTTTTCTCCTCGGGCCTCCACTGAAAATGGACATGTATCCAGTTGGACTAGCCCGGTTAACAAATGTAAAATAAATAAAATAAATAAAATAAATAAATGTATATGTTTTTCTCTTTCAATTTTAACACAATATTACAGTCCCACCCACCAGTCCATAAAACCCTTTTGTTATAAACTTTGCAATTTCCAGTACTTCTTTACATAAAGCTTTCAAATGCCCTTTCAAAGTCTCTCTTTCTACTTCTGTTCAGAGTTCTATATGAATTTTCCTTTTTGTTTTCCTGTTAAATGCTTTTATCATGTAAAGATTCCATGGGTTACAGTCTTTCTATTTTCATATTCTCCAAGAACATTTTCCATTGAAAAAACAGTCATATCTATCATAGCATATCTAATGATTAAGTACCTCCTGTGACCCTTTGCTATCAGTTCACAATTTTCCTGTAGATAACAAAAGGAAGCAACTTTTTTTATTACCTACTATTAATGCGAGGTCCTGTAACCAGTCAGTCCCATTAGAATCACAACCTCCTGCTTCTGTGGCACAACATCCACCAGCTAAAAATGGCAACCCCCTAAAGGGACCACTGTGCCCCACAAATCAACTGCTGGGGTTAACTTTTACATATTTTGCATGATGCACTATGTCTCAACTATTTGATGACACCCTTTCTGTTATTAAGGTAGTTTTCCTTTATAAACACAAAAACAGCCACCGAGTAGTCTCTAAAACACCAAATGGACTTTTAATATAGTGAAGCACTTTTCGTCTACCCATATAGGTAGATTTCATCAGACAAACATATAAAAACAATGTGTTCAACCTTTTTAAAACCAAAAAGGCACCAATTCCAAACCAATTGGCTCTTATGCTTAATACACCAGCATTCATTGGAAATATTTAAAGGTACATCACAAATACATTGTAAAAGATGCTAGAAAGTTATGAGTGTATAAAAATATAAAAAAATATATAAAAAATATAAAAAAATAAAAATATATATAAAAAAATACATTGATGTTCCACCACCCACATGGAAAGACTGTCCCATACATCATAAATTACACTGCATCAACATGTAAAGAAACAATAAATAATGTATTATAATACTACCAAGTCTTACCTACTTTATGTAAAATCAGTTAATTTGTTAGTAAATAAAATAAAATAAATAAATGATTAACTAATCACATGTGCAGTAATAAGAGATAAAAATTAATAAGAAAAAGGAAAAATCTACCGAAACAAACTTTTCAGCTTCAAAACACAAGGCAAAGAAGTGATCTCATTAATACCAGGCAAAGTTTAAGAATTTAACCTAAGCTGCCATAACGATTCACACTTTTCTAACAACAACTGACAAGGTCCACCTTTTCCATCTGTAACTACCTGATCAATAATTTTAAACAAAAAATGGTGGGTCGGGTACTCATTACAGTGTCTTGCCAATGCATTAGTGTTGCTGTTCTTCTTAATGTGATAAATATGTTTGTAAATCCTTTCTTTAAGCTTCCTGTCAGTTTTCCCAACATAAAATGCTGGGCATGACTGACAGGAAGCTAAGTAAACCACTGATGTAGAGTTATAGTTGTATCTACCTCTAGCCTTATAAACATAGTGGTTAACCATAAAACTAGCACCTGTAGCAACATACCTACAGTAATTACAAGATTCACATTTTTAAGTACCCTCAGTCCTGTGGGACTTCCTAATGTTGGTTTCCACTATGTTCTTCAAATTCCTACCCTTCTTGAAAATTATAGTAGGGTGAGTACCCACCTTCTCCACTAAGTCTCTTTCATGTAACAGTAAATTCCAGTTCCTTCTCAAAATATTACTAATCTCACCTGCTTCTGTACAAAAAGGTGTAATAAAACTCTTTTTAAAAAATGGTTTATCAGACTCATCTACACTGTCCAAAGGCAAGTGGAGAGTAGTGGTGAATTCAATACTGTTAACATCCCCTCCACTGGTACTCTGAGGTCTTCTAGATAAAATTGGGCTGTAAGTCCCATAAAGTCTTTTGTGCCGTACTTCCTCTATCAATTCAAATGCTAAACTTTCAGGATAACCCCTACTCAAAAACATATTTCTTAACAAACTACATTCATCTTCAAAAGTGTGAATCTCAGTTGCCATCCGAGCTGCTCTTACTAATTGACCTTTTAATTCAGACCTTTTCTGATGGAAAGGGTGACAACTGATAAAATGTAAAAGAATGTTTGAGTAAGTAGGTTTCCTGTAAATCTTAGCCAAATACCTCTTTCTAATTAAGTATTTTTTAAATCTACATCAAGGAAGTTAATAGTGTCTTCATGAAAGGTCTAAGTAAATCTCAGGAAGGGAGTACTGTTATTCAAATACTCTACAAACACGTTTGCTTCATGTTTATTACCTTCAAACATAATAAAGATATAATTCAAATACCTGTTGTATAACTTCATCTTGTACACTTCTTTTTTTTAAAATATTCTCACACTCCCAATGGGACAACACTAAGTTAACGTAGCTCGCCCCACACGGGGAACCCATCGCTACACCAACCACCTGTTTGTAAATTTCACTATTGAACTTGACAAAATTACTGTTCAAAATAACATCCAGCATATCCTGAATTAATCAAATTTCTTTACTGTCTGCCCCATAAAATAACAGCCTTTCTGTTCATACTCTAAACCTACATCATGTGGAATAGAAAAATATAGGTCAATGATATCTATAGTTAAAAACATTACATTGTCTTGGAACTCAAACCTATCCACTGCTTTTAAAAAAGCCCAAGAATCCTTGCAAATCTGGTCTTCTTTAACCACATACTTCTTTAAAATAGAATCTACATACTTAGACCAAGCATATGTGATGGAAGACTTTGCATTAACTAAGGCTCTCATAGGGAGATCCTGAAGGTTTTTGTGAAGTTTAGGTAACCCAAACAAGTTAGGCATTTTCGGGTTCAGGACCATCAAATAATTATAGATGTCCATACTAACCATGCCTTCAATCAACAAATTCCTAGAAAAAGAATAAATTTTGTTATATACAATATTCATCTCGTTGACACTAGATCTCATATAAATTTCACTATCCAAGACTTTTAACATTCTAATTTCATACTGGTCATTGTCCATAATCATCAGTCCTCCACCCTTATCAGGTTTTAACAAATGAACTGGTAAAGATCTAACTAGGTTCAGTGCTTCAGCCTAACTGATTGTCATATTAATAGGGCCAAGCTTCTTTCTCACCTTATTCAAATTTCTCAAATCAAATTCACACATATATTCGAATAAGGACAGTGCTGAATTTAACGGTGGATTGTAGGTACTTGCCACTCTCAAAGGAATCTCAAAGTGGTTTTTGCCACTAAACATCAAAGCCAAGTTCAATTTTCGAGTGAAAAGTTTTAAGTCAATTAAAACATCAGGCAAGTTTAAGTGGTCAGCAGGAACAAAGGTCAAACCCTTACCAAAAAGTTCACATAAGTCTTGGTCTATTGCAAAACTCAAAAAGTTATAAACCTTAAAGTCTCCACATTTATTCAGTAGGATCACTGGTTTCTCTTTTACCTGTTGTATTTGTAACTCTCTGTCTTGCCCCTCGTATTGTATCTCCGCTGGTGGTTTTGACCTCTGTTGGAAAAAGAATTTATATTGTTCACATTGTTGTTACTGTTACTACCATTGTTCACATTTTTATTTGTGACGGGGTCCCTTTCAACATCCTCACACCAATCTTCCTCGAACAAATCAAGTTCACTAACACCAGGATCAACCACCACAGATGGTTTGGAACCACTGGTCGTATTACTCCTATTCTGCTCAGTACTTTGTGCAACCACACGACCAAAAAGGTTTTTTCCTTGTGAAAAAGGTGGAGGTGGGTAAGCAACTTCACTTTTGTAATCATTAATGTCCCTCCTTAACTTCTTTAGTTTAACTTCTGTGTTCTTAGATAGTTGCTGTTCGATGGACGAAAAAACTTTTATACTCATATTGGTATCTTAGAAAATCTGTATGCGATCTAATTTCATTATTCAACTCTGTAATGTCTTTAGTTAAAGTCTCAATTGTAATACTGTAGTGTTTAAACATGACATCCATCAATTCCAAACCATGTTTGTTGAAAAGTGCTAATAAATCATCATAAAAAACAGTCCCTGCCTCTAAACCACAGGGATATTGCCAGGACCGTAAACCCTTGGGAACAACTCCCTGCTTTTTACACTCGTCAAAATAACATATTTCCAACTGTAACTTTTTTTGCCTTCAAAGATTTATGATCAAAATCTCTTAATTTAGCCATTAAAGACTCACCTCCTCCAGCCGAACATTCCCTACAATGGTCAGCACAGTTGTCACCAAAAATCGGCTGTACATTCAGCCACTCAGACACATTAGGGAGCCCTATTAGCCAGAGGAGGTCTCAATCATTGTCCCATTAGGAATTGAACAGCTACTAGAGTTCCCATTAGGACCCATAAAGTAAGTTGTTACATTCCTTTCAGAAACAAAACCAAATGTACCTGCAGTATTGTTCTGTAAACTTGCAATGTTCGGATGCCCTCTAGTGCCATTAGGAACTGAAAAAACCTTTGGTTTCACAACAGCATTAGTTTAAGACATAGAATCCATGTGGGTGGATAAAACATCCAACCTCTCAATCATAGCTTGAATAAGTTGAGTTAAATTACCTAAGCCATTCGATCCTGCATTCGGAATTAGAGAATGTTGGCTAGGTAAGTCAGTCGAGGTGCCCAAGGCATTGTCAGTAGCCATAACTCAAACAAACTTAAAGAAACCACAGGAAGCAACAAATTCTTGAAAAACACAAAAACAGCCACCGAGTACTCTCTAAAACACCAAACAGACTTTTAATATATTGAAGCACTTTTCATCTACCCATATAGGTAGACTTCATCAGACAAACATATAAAAACAATGTGTTCAACCTTTTTAAAACCAAAAAGGCGCAAATTCCAAACCAATCGGCTTTTATGCTTAATACACCAGCATTCACTGGAAAAATTTAAAGGTACATCACAAATACATTGTAAAAGATGCTAGAAAGTTATGAGTGTGTAAAAATATAAAAAATATATAAAAAACATAAACAAATATATAAAAAATAAAAAAATATATATAAAAAAATACATTGATGTTCCACCACCCACATGGAAAGACTGTCCCATACATCATAGATTATACTGCATTAACATGTAAAGAAACATTATCAATAAATAATGTATTATAATACTACCAAGTCTTACCTACTTTATGTAAAAATCAGTTAATTTGTTAGTAAATAAAAATAAAATTAATAAATGATTAACTAATCACATGTGCAATAATAAGAAATAAAAATTAATAAGAAAAAGGAAAAATCTACTGAAGCAAACTTTTCAGCTTCAAAATGCAAGACAAAGAAGTGATTGCATTAATACCAGGAAAAGTGTAAGAATTTAACCTAAGCTGGCATAACAATTCACACTTTTCTAACAACAACTGACAAGGTCCACTTTTTCCATCTGTAACTACCTGATCAATAATTTTAAACAAAAAATGGTAGGTCGGGTACTCATTACAGTGTCTTGCCAATGCATTAGTGTTGCTGTTCTTCTTAATGTGATAAATATGTTTGTAAATCCTGTCTTTAAGCTTCCTGTCAGTTTTCCCAACATAAAATGCTGGGCATGACTGACAGGAAGCTAAGTAAACCACTGATTTAGAGTTACAGTTGTATCTACCTCTAGCTTTATAAACATAGTGGTTAACTATAAAACTAGCTCCTGTAGCAACATACCTGCAGTAATTACAAGATTCACATTTGTAAGTACCCTCAATGCTGTGGGACTTCCTAATGTTGGTTTCCACTATGTTCTTCAAATTCCTACCCTTCCTGAAAATTATAGTAGGGTGAGTACCCACCTTCTCCACTACAAATGTGCACCTGGCTGGATGAACCATTATACAATGTTTGAAGGAGTCTGATGATTTTCTTTGGCACGTGCTTGTTCTCCAATGTCTTCCACAGGGAAGGCCAATGGATGCAGTCAGATAAAGATGACAACTGTATGTTGTCCACACTGGATTCTTTCTTCCATTTGCTGATGGATAGAGAAGATTTGATCGCAGCATCCTCTGTTTGGTCTTTATCCGGCCTGTTCTTGGCTGCTGGTTTGCTTATGGTGTTTCTGCAGCCTGGATTGTATGATCTTCATAAAAACTTTGCCGATGAAGGACAGCAAGCTGATGCCATGGTAGTTCTTGCATTCCCTGTTGTCCCCTTTTTGTGGATGGGTATGATGATGGCCTTCTTCCATGTGGATGGTATCTCTTCAGTAACCCATAGCAGCTCAATCAGTGCATGGAGACAGTGCAGCAGGATATTGCCTCCAGCAATGTTTGCGTCTTCAGTGACCTGATCTACTCTTGGTGCCATGTTGTTTCTTAGTGTTCAGATAGCTGATTTCACCTCTCTGACTGTTGGCTTTGCATCAGTCATGGGGCCTTAGGGAGATCAATAGGTTTTTTGACTGACTATTGGCCCATGAAGTGGGTCATGGTTGCAAGGATCTTGAAAGAATTCCCTCCCACATTTCATGCATTCACAAGGTGAGCACGTGGTTGTCCTGTCTGCTTTTTTGATATTGTTGCTGGTGGATTTGTTCTTCCCACTCAGTCATTTGAGGGTGCGGTACTTGTGTCTGGATGCCACCTTCTGATGGCTGGCTGCCACCTGGCTGCAATATACTTCTCTTTCTGCTTTCAGCCTCTGGCAAACTTTGACTGAGCTGCTGGTAATGTTCGTAGTTGACCAGCTTTGCCGCTTCAGTTGTGCTATGAGATCCAGTCACTCATCAGATATCCATGGCTGTGTTTGGCAGCAGATGGGTGGGCATAGCAATTTGGCTCATTCCATGATGGAATTTGCTATCTGCTTTTCTGCCACATCCATGTCCTCCATTTGGGCCAATGCTGTGAACCAGTTTGACAGTGTGATCTGGAATTCCTGTTTGTGGGTGGGGGCCATCAGTTGCTTCCAGGCCAGCATGGCTGGAAGAGGTAACTTGCACTTTGTACGCTGTAAGTGAAGCTGCACTATTCTATGAGTGAGGTAATGATTGGAGCCACAGTCAGGTCATCACAGAGCATGGATATCTTTGAGCAATGATTGGAAGTAAGAGTTGATCAAGATGTAGTCTAATATAGCTGATTCCTCACCTTATGGGTTTTGCTATGTGAGCTGGTGTTGGCGGGGATGCGGGAAATGGCTATTTCCCACAATGAGATTGATGCAGCAAAGGACAAAAGGTGCAGGCTGTTATCATACAAGTTTCCATGGCCAAATCTACCCATTGCTCCTTCCCAATCAGACCTGTCCATGCCAATCTGGGCATTGATGTCTCCCGCCAAGATGATCATCTCAGACCATGGGATTGAATCCAGCATGTAGTGATGCTGGTTATAGAAGTTATCCTTGGTGGGTCCAGACTTGTCTCAGCTGGTATGTAGTTGGGCAGAATGTGTGTCTTGATATTGCCATCAACGGTGAGCACTGCCAGGCGGTCTAATATTGGTTGGAAAGTGATAATGCTCCTTGCAACCCAGCTATCTACCATAAACCCAAAGCCATCCTCTCTCTTCTCACCACCAGTGTAGTACAGCATCATCATTTCATCGGCTGTAAATGGTTGGATGGTTAATGTTCCAGATCCAGTGAGTCATAACTATGACACTGCAGCAATCAAGATTTTGCATTTCATGAGTTCCTTGGCAATGATTTCCTTTTGGCCAACATGGTGACCAGTTCAAACATCCCATGTGGTGATATGGGTCTCCAGTTTCAGTGTAATGATTTCATTCAGCCAGTAGCCCAGTTCTCAGCAGCATCCTGGGTCCCCAGTGCTGGTGCATTGGCTGCTCTGGATGCGGTAGCATGAGCAAATGAGTTTGTTCACATTTCCGTGTGGTTTCTTGCCTGGTTTCCCTTGTTACCCAGTTCTACTCACCGAGGCAAGATGACCACCCTTCACCTTTTGCAGTTGGGCTTGGGACCATCCTTGGTGAAGTTACAGGCATTGAGTATTAATAATTTCGGCTGATTGTACAGAAGGAGTTGACCTTCTGCCTTCTGACCATCCGAGTCAAGTAAACAAAAAGGCACGTTACTTTTATGGTATTTAAAAAGCTACCCACATGTACTGTGTAAATAAATGTGAACATTTACCAATAATGAAAATCTACTTTATATCACCATCATTATCATTTGTTTTTGTGTTGTAACGTGGTTTGATTAATTGTGGTTTCTGGGTTCTGTGTGTTTGATCTTTTTTCACTCTGTTTATGTTTAGGTTATTACTGTTTGATATTATAGAAGAGAAAACCTTACACACACTCACACACATGCACACACACACACACACACACACACACACACACACACACACACACACACACACACACACACACACACAGAGTGAATTTACCTTGACTAACTTGAGCTTATTTGCTTACTTCCTGTTTGCTCAGGAGATATAGGCCAAGGAGTTTTGTGCCTGTGATGTCATTGCTCATTACCCATTATCTCATTGTACAAATGTGCTTATGCTTGAAATAGTACTGTTAATCTTCCTCTGAGACTTGACAGGCATCAGAGAAAAAGCAATTATTCTTTTCATATTCTAAGAATAATCATGCTTTCTCCAATTTGTGATGACCTCAAGGGTGACACTACATCACACCTCTCAACTTCTTAGCAAAAGAAATCTGGACAAAGCCTAAAATAATGGAGGAACAAAGGCCAAAAATAAGGACAGATTTTAAATATTGCTCTTATAGACTTAGAAAGTTGATAGAATAATTAGATTTGTGTTAGCATGCATTTTCAGAAGGATATGAATTCTTAAGCTAAAATTTGTGTCATTATTTACTGACTTTAGTCCACCCAGATTTGCCAGAAAACCACATATTTTATGACTAACAGACCTAAGCATGAGACATAAATCTGGACCTTTTCTGAAAATCTGGACAGTTGAGAGGTATGCACTATATAGGTATGTGGTATGGGTAGTGAATCCCCCTACACACACACACACACACACACACACACACACACACACACACACACACACACACACACACACACACACACGAGGTGCAGACTGAAAAAACAATCAAAAGTCCTTACTAATCTGTTTGTTCGAGTTAAAAGATAGGAAACTTCACATTGTTAAAAACACACCAAAAGAAATCAAACTAAATTTTTCATCTGAAGTTGAAGCTGGCTGAAACCAACCCATTGCTCATATCTTGTTCACTTAGAAGTCTAGGTGAGGAAAGACGGACAAGCAAGGAAAAGAAACAATGTCTGATGCTTGTCTCTTTTGTAGAAGGATTGAGGAAATCTGTTCTGATTTACTGGTGATGGACACGATGTATAGTACAGTACATGATAGCCCTCTATAATGCCTTAAGTGGAATGCATGGGCGTTTGAACTGGAATGATGCAATGTGCATTCCTTGCATTATTATCTGTCAGTTTATGATCATGTTCCTTGGTCTCACCCCCATGCGTGGCACAAAAACAAACCCACACCAATGGACCACCTGTCGAAAACTCCAGGCTCCCATTTACAGATGGGATTAAAAGGTTAATGGAGGTAGGTGTTGAACAGCAGTGATGGCTGTGACTCTGGAGGAAAAAAAATCTTTTGTTGATATACAAGTAACATAAGGTTCACTGATCTAAGTTTCTAACTGACAAAATGTTGTTTATATATGAGTATTTCCATCAAAGCAAATTTCATGTGTGTATTAGTGTTTTACTGTAGTGGAAATGTGATATAGCATCTGCAATACCTGTAGAATGGTATGACAATATTATTAATGGCAGATGAAACTAGATACTGGCTAATGTTCTGACCAAATGCTGCATTCACTGATTCATGGTAGCAGTACTTGCACTTGATGATCCTCAGCTAAAGGGCTATTGCAGCGGAAGGCAGGCTTCCAAATTTCCTGGGTCTGCATTCTCAGAAAAGGACAGTTAAGGCATGACTTTTTTCCCTTCTCTATATGGCCATAGATATTTGTAGTGTATCAGTTTTGAAGGGGACAGACATCAGTACGTCTCCCATTAAGTACTTAGATTACAACTACAGAGTGGCAGAATATTTCTGCCAAGGCATATCGATGGTCACAACTCCACTCAGTTTCCTTTAGTCATTTAAAAAATATTCACTTTTTGCACTTGACTCCAATGTAGGGGAAATATAGTGTGGGGGAACATTAGGCCTTGATAATGTGGCATGCCCATTCTGGACTACATGGACTTAATAAGGCACTGCCAGAAGGTTTCCCAAATCTGAGCTACAGTTCATGCTATAGTAGCTTAGGCCACTAGATCTCCACTTCTGCCCTTAACTAGTATCTAGATACTAAGACTCTTAACAGAGGGACTAGACCTTACTGTAACAATGGGTAGATGACTCTTGCATTTGTTAACTGTTTAGTTAGCCATCATCTTTCCATATTATAAGCTGCTGCCATCAGATATCAGCAAAATAGTAAATTGCTATAGTAGTCATGTTTGTAATGGACTGCAAGAGGATTCTGTTTATGCAGTTAAATGAACAGTGATGTATCTTTCTTCATGTATGGTCTAAACTTTATTCAATATAAGAGTTGTAGAGATTTTTGGTTTGGCAGCTGTTCTGTTAAATGACTTTACTGGATGTGTAATAAAGATTTAAAAGCAAAAGCAAAAAGAAAAATGAATTTTTATTCTCTACTGGTTTAAAACTGTGAGAAGCAATGCAGAATGAAGTATTATTATTTACTGATTGCTTTACTGGCTATTGAACTTTATAGAACTGAGGTTTATTAATGTCTAAATCTGTATTTTCTGTTTACCATTTGTTTCTTCTATGCTAGAACTACCCGATGTCTACATTTACTTTGAAAAACCAATTAAGTTTGGTGAAAAGAACAACCTGAGCTGTTTTGCTGTCAGATTTTTCCCACTATCCATTCAAATTACCATTCTGAAAAACAATGTTCTGCTTCCTAGTGAAATAAAATCATCTGGGGCATTGTTTGATGACAACTGGAAATTTCAGCTGCTAAAGTCTGCAGAAGTTATACCAATGGATGGAGACGTGTTTTCATGCTCGGTTGAACATGTAATTCTGAAGCAAACTAGAAATGTGACAATGGGTGAGTATTGTCAAGTAAGTTATGTAGTTAAAGACAGCAGCATATCATATATATTTTGGAATGTGAGACTCTTTAGACATATATTTTATGTGGCAATGGATTCTTTATCAGTACAAGATGTATACAATCCATATGATTTAGAAAAAAAACATTAACATTTTTTTATTATGATATTCTTCCAATCAATTACTACAACTATTTTCCTTATGAGAAATAGCTCACCTAGGTCTTTCATTCCTTCTTGTCATATGTTTTGCAGATATGGAGGGACAAATCACACCACTGGCAAACAAATGTACTGTGACAAACAGACCCCAGACCAACAACATCCAATAGATATTATGCAGTATTCCCCCAATGTACAGTTCTAATTAATCAATGGGATTCTAGATAATTGTATTTTGTCCCAAATGTAGAATGTCTCCAGTGTTCTCTTTTTTATTTCTGTAATGTTTTGTTGATCAGAATAGTGTTACCAGACCTATGGTCTATTTCTAGGAGAGACTTGATGTGGGATTTATTCTGATTAGAATTAATTTGGTAAGGAAGCTGGGAAAATTCCGATTGTCCTTTAGATAAGTGCCATGGTATCTTCAATATCCTACTGATACACCTTCAAATCAGGTAGATGAGGCCTCCTTTTAACTCATATTTTTAAAAAAGCACCCAGATCTCACCATATAACCTAACAAAATATGTCCTACTGATAGTTCTAGTTCAGAACCAAAAAGCTGCTATGACTAAGATTATGATTAGCATCTTATCAGTTCATTGTGCAGGACTACCAGAATATCCACACTGCTAACAAATGTGTTGCCATGTAGATATATAGGTTTACTATCATTGCGTCACACCAAAATTGTCCAAGTGTTCAGATTTCCGAATTAAAATATCGGAAATCACTAAAACAACTAAACTAAATGTAGAATGCAGCATTTTGGTAAAGTCGACATCTCAGAAATGTCGACTTTACCGAAAATACTACAATAATAACAAAATGCTTTTGCAGGGGGACAAGCCCCTCTGCATTCCCCACACCACCTGCTACTTATATATACAAACTCCGAGATCACACTACAGTGAGGGAAAGGGTGCATTTACGATCCCCACTATAGTGTGATCTACATTCAAAAAGTTGAAATGCACAACAGCGAATGCACACTAGCATTCACTGTTGTGCATTTCAACATTTTTTTTATTTCAAATTGTTGAATTGGGCGATCGGACATACAGAATTCGAATGAAGTCCAATCACCCTTTTGATTGCAAACCAGATATATATATGTATATATATATATATATATATATATATATATATATATATATATATATATATATATGTTAGTCACATTTAATACTATTTTAAAAAGGATCTTCCTGCAGGTAGATGTTTTGTCCAAAAGTGACACAATCATGTGGATATTTGCTATCATTGTATATAAATGGCAATAAGTATTTGCTCAGCTTCACTGGCAGTGATTTTCAATTCAAAATATAATGAAATATATTTTCTCAATTAAATAAGGCATCACCATGAACAAAGAGTTTCACAACATAAAGATATAGATAGTAAAGTCATTTAAAGAGCATATGATGAAGTATTAATTAATGGAGAAAGAAGATTGAGCTGCTATTGATAGAACAGTCCTGTTCTGTCTTCTGGAGTTTAAGTCAATCCTATTTTAGATGCCAGTCCTTTGATATTCACAGTAAACATATCTTGCTAGACATACTGCTCCAATCCAACAAACCAAGTTACAGGCTTTGCTTTAAATGTTTTCTAAGATAGGCAACATTTTGTGCCATGTTACTGCCAGTACTTATTGCATTCTAAGGTAATCTGGTATATCGCAATATATCCAGCACTGCTACACATTTCTATTTTGTTTTTACTGTATACTCCTATTGTCATAAGGTTACATTGCAGTATGCATGCTACTATCTTTCTCTGTGTATGAAATGATTTTTGTCTCAGCTTATTTTATAAGTCAGTCAGAATACATCTACTAGCACCTTATGGGACTCCAAGCAAGATGTGTCAGCCTCATCGTTATGAGCCTCACAACACTGAAAAACTAATTCAGATTTAACTGAAACTACAGTGAAGGCAGTCTGGACACAGGGGAGTTGGAATGGCACACATGAGAGAGGACTGACAAGGGCATTCTTGCTTGCATGTCTACTCGCCCAGACATCTACAAGCATGAGTAGGAGGTGCAGGACAGTAACAAGGGATAAACCCATTTCCCAAGTGTAGATGATGGTATCACTCTGAGGGCACTCAACCTTCAACCCTTAGGGAATGAATGAGTCATAGAGCACCACTCTGAGGGCACTCAAACTTCAACCCCTAGGGAATGAATGGGTCATAGAGCACCACTCTGAGGGCACTCAAACTTCAACCTCTAGGGAATGAATGGGTCATAGAGCACCACTCTGAGGGCACTCAAACTTCAACCCCTAGGGAATGAATGGGTCATAGAGCACCACTCTGAGGGCACTCAAACTTCAACCTCTAGGGAATGAATGGGTCATAGAGCACCACTCTGAGGGCACTCAAACCTCAACCCCTAGGGAATGAATGGGTCATAGAGCACCACTCTGAGGGCACTCAAACTTCAACCCCTAGGGAATGAATGGGTGGGTCATAAGGCAACACTCTGAGTGCACTCAACCTTTAACCCCTGGGGAATGAATAGGTCATAAGGCACCACTCTTAGTGCACTCACTCTTCAACCCCTAAGGAATGAATGGTACATACGGGCACCACTCTGAGTACACTCACCCTTCAAATCCTAGGGAATGAATGGGTCATAGGGCACCACTCTGGGTGCACTCACCCTTCAACCCCCAAGGAATGAATGGGCCATAGGGACTACTCTGAGTGCACTCACCCTTCAAATCCTAGGGAATGAATGGGTCATAGGGCACCACTCTGAGGGTACTCATCTTTCAACCCTTAGGGAATGAATGGGTCATAGGGCACCACTCTGAGTGGACTCAGCCTTCAACCCCAAGGGAATTAATGACCTGATTTGCCACTCAGACTCCCTGTTTTCAACCTGGTTTTTGAAATCTCCACCCCTCTTATACTCCTTAACCACTTCTAAAACAGCAAAAGACATTTTTTATAGAATTGACACCTTGTGGAATGCTTATATAAAGCATTTTTGCCATCCTTAGTTTTAGTTTCTTCACTCTTTTGCTCAAGTTTCTGGTGGTCATGCCCACATAAAACCTGGAGCGGTCTGAGCAGATAGCAATGTATATGAATCCCTTAGTATTGCAGATGAACCTTTCAGGAATTTTAATGGTGTATGATAAGTGTTCAGGGGCAATATATGGCCCTTTGTAAATAAACCTACAAATACTACAATTGTTACATTTAAACGTCCCTTTAGTTTTAGAAGTACCTTGTGTGTGGATTTTTGTGTAATCTTTCCTTAATATCATCACAGTAATGACAGAAGTTTTATTTCTGATGAAGTCTTTGAAAAAAAGTGACCATTAAATATTAACTACACTGAAAAAGTGTTTTGGTGGAGCTCTTCTGGTACATTCAGAGTTATTTGTGTTTTGGTTTTTTCATTATACTGTTCCTAAGGAAATTTCTAGACTTTTGAGTATTTAAAGTATAATATTTGCTTGTAGCCATTATTTGATATAACTTATGCACTGAGTGAGAAATCAGCCCAGGAAAATTACTGATGCCGTGATGTTTTGCACTTCATATAAAACTGATGACCAAAACATATAGGTAGCATTGATAGAATTGTATATGTAGTGTGACAATTTTTAGTATTTTGTAAAAGAAGAAGTTTCATAGGTGGCACAATAGTATAATTCAGAACGAAACAGCATTTTATGTTACAACTGTGGTGTTTTGCAACAGAAATTCACATATGACAATGTTATAAAGCTGTTTATACTAGTGGTTAAAGTAGAACACTGTGGTATTGGAAACCTGATTCTAAGCCCAAATTAGTGGCTTTAATTACTCTCCTTGTACTTGGGTGGCCATGATGGGGCAGCAGTTAGCATTGCCACCTCAGAACAAGAGGTTCTCCAGTTTGAATCTCAGCTGTGGTGCCTTCTGTGCAGAGTCTCCATGTCCTCCTAGCAGTTGCATAGGTTTTGTCCTACATCCCATCCCAAAGACATGCTGCAGGTGGATTGGACACTCTAAACTGGCCCAAGGTGAGTGTGTGCCTTCTGTGGAAGGTTGTGTGCTGGACTGGCAACTCAACACTGTAAAACTCCACTGCCAATCATTCTGCTGACTGTTGTTCCACTGTGGTGACCCCTAATGGGAAAAGCCAGAAGGAGAAGAACTGTCCTTGTCATCATATCCCCTAAAAATGAACATTGCTGATGTGATCAGTGAGAGGATCTGGTCTACATACTGGTAGGAGAACTTAAAATTGTAATTATACCCTAATTAAAAGACAATCAAACCTATACTATCAATTAGTTTTGTTTAGTTTTTATTGCTTATCGAAGTTACATGATACAATTTGTGTAACATGCAAAATATATCAGAATTAAACACTTGTCCAGAAATTCATTAATGTTCCTAGCACAAGCCTCAGTATGATAGAAAGGCCATTCTAGTGTGATGTTTCCATTTCCAATTCAGAAACACACTAGCTACGATGAGGTAAAACCTTATTACCACCCAATTTGCATGTTTCTTGAATCACAGTTACTACTGGAGCATGCAAATAATGGCTAGTGCAGACAGTGGTATCCCCTCAGATAGTATCTGAAACACAAAAACACAGACATGAACACATCCACCACAGTCCCTGTACCTGTCTCTGCTCTATGTACCCTTCTGAGGCCCCCCACCCTACAATATTTTATAGGTTCATAGGTTCATAAGTAGGTACTAGGCTATTGGCCCTAGGGCCTATATAAGCCTAGCCAAATAATGTACCCTGGCTTTCGCCACCCAAGAAAATTATTTTCCTGTGCCCCTGTTGAGCAGAGCCACAGAAGTGATCCCTGGGGTGCATTTCCCATTTCCCATCCAATCATCAAGATTTTTCTTGAACAGTGCTAATGAGGAGCTCTGTTTGACATAGATAGGTAGTCTGTTCCAGAGTATGGGAAGTCTGTGGGACAGGAATCTATCCCTCCAGCATGTTCTGTTTATTGTGGTGACAAGGTTTAGGTCCCTAGAGAGTGTAGCTCGGAGAGATTGGGATTTCTTTAAGTGGAACATGTCCAACAGCTCTGGGTATGACATAGCTTTGTATGTTAGGCAGAGATTGCCCCTGAGTAGGCGATATGCGATGGAGTAAAGCTGTAGTTTTTTGAGACGGTCTGCATAGGGCATCTGTTTGAGGCCAGTAATCCTCTTTGTGAGGTATTTCTGTGGTCTTTCCAGTTGTTGTAGATGTCTTGTGAGGTACATACCAAAAGGGGCATTGCACTCTATAATGGGTCTAATGAGTGATGAGTAGAGGGGAACAATTACCTCTTTTTTTTCTGGATGAGAATCCTTTTATGATGAGATGAGCCACGTAGAAGGATTTCCAGACTGTGGCGATGTGATTATCAAAGGAGAGACTACTGTCCACCTGTGTCACAAGGTCTCTTTTCACATTTTTGGCATTAAGTAGACTACCATCTATATGGTAATTCATGGGTACAGAGTTTTTACCAAAGGGGATGACAATACACTTTTTGGCATTGAGCTTCAGGCCATGGTTTTGACACCAGGTATCTGTCTCAGTTGTGAGGCCCTTTTGTAGTTTGTCCACATCGTTAGGAGTTTCGATTATGGCTCCTAGTTTGCAGTCATCTGCAAACTTTGTTAGCCAAAGACCTTCTGTGTTAGCCTGCACTTCAGAGAAGTAGATACCAAACAGGAGAGGACCCAGGACTGAACCCTGTGGTGCTCCACTTGTCACTGGTCTGAAGTCGGATTTGGAATCCGCTACTTTAGTGTCCTTATGGCACATATATATTAGGCCCTGGTGATCTAGTGTATCCCCCCACCCCAGATAGCCACACAATCACTCTTTTCATGTCTGTGCCATTACAGCACTCTCTGGTGTCCAGTGGTTCCCTCCATCCCTTGTTCCCCATAGTAACATTGGTACTATCATGGCAGTTAATGTATTCCCTAGTGTCTAGTGTATTCCCACCCTGGTTTCTGTAGTAATTTCGGTGGCATTATGGCACCTTAAAGTTGAGTCCCTGATGTCTAGTGTATCCTCCCACCACCAGTCCCTGTAGTAATATTTTTACTGTTATGGCACTTTAAAGTTGAATCCCAGTTGTCTAGTGTAGCCCCCCCACCTCTCAGTCCCTGTAGTAATATTGATACTTTTATGGCATTTTATGGCATTTTAAAGTTGAATCTCTAGTGTCTAGTGTAGCCCCCACCTCCTTGTCCCCATTTTGCTGTTGGTGCCATTATGGCACTTTTAAAGTATGCCCTGGTGTCTATTGGTTCACCTCTCACCTGGTTTGTGTTTGTTAGCTGTATGTGGCCTTTTGGCCAAATTAAGTACCACAACATGGTGGTGCTGGTTGTGCTGAGCTTTCTTGAATTGCTTGGCTATGTAGATGCCTTTCTGCAGACAGTTCTGGTGATGTGGCTAATTATCATATGCTTCTACCCCCAGAATGCTGCATTAGCATTCAGCACAGCCACGAGGCAGCACTTTACGATACTAAGCTCTTCATGTTGGTGGACCATGCAGCACTGATTAAGGGTACTTGCTAAATAGCAGAGAAGTACTTCGACATGTACACATTTCTATGGCTTCACAAATTCAGAAAGTGATGCATGCAATATAAGTTTACAAATTTTGAGAATATTTTAAGATCTAAGCGATAATAAATATTAAATTTGTACACATTGCATACATGCTTACTTCTTAGCATCAGTATAGTATATATGAAGCAACTGAATATTAACTGGGTACATGAGAAATTAAATACTTCCAATCTGCTATGCATACTGATAAAGCCATTCTAGTTATTTCTTCCTTTATTTACTTATTTGTTTTATTATTATTATTACTTATTTTTGTTTGTTGAATGGGAAATGTCCAGTCAAGCCGAATTCAATTTCAGTTGTGCACCAGGGAGAAATAGTCCAAAAGGAAAAACCTGAGATACCAAAGACATCAGATTTCAATACTGAGACAAATATAATAATATAAGCAAAACTGTTTTGCATAAATACACCAAACTGTCAAACAATCATACTTGCTACAGGCAACAGCGAAGTTCAGTATGAACAGAAATTTGCCAAGAAGATTATCTACAACATAGTGGTGAGTTAATCACCTTAATGCTATAGGCTAGATATTTGCATGCACATGACAGAAAAGAAAAATATTTCATCATTTCCACAATAGCTTCAAGTCATTCCATGATTACAGGAACAATTGGCTTTGCTATACCATTTAACAAAGTTTTAAAGAGAAGATTGCCAAGTGTGTGTCTTTGGACAACTCCATAATGCATCTAATATGTTGGATTTCTTTCGTATTCAGAGTGATTTTTTTTTTGTATATGGTGTTTTTCTCCTTTTGGGTACTGTAATTGCCGATTCAGACTTGGCTTAATTATCCATATCCAAAGATACAGCTTATAATACAAGAGTTATAGATTAGATAGAATGTTTACCCAGATCCTTGTTTGACTGTTAGAATGACAATAACTTAATTAGACAAATTTAGAAACAACGAATACCAAAACCAAGTAAAAATATATGAAGAGGATCACCAAAGGAACACTGCAGCACTAAATCCAGAAAATTTATTGAAAAAAGTTAAGCGCTTTCGTCAAAATCACAAGACTTCATCAGAACACTTGTGATTTTGACGAAAGCGCTTAACTTTTTTCAAAAAATTTTCTGGATTTAGTGCTGCAGTGGTGATTCTCTTCATATATTTTTATTTAATTAGACTAATATAATCCAAAGTTATTGTGGTACATTTCTTTAGTAGAAACTTCATCAGCTGAAGTAATTTTTATGGAATTTAGTACCTAAAATGTCTAGCTTTAATGCTGTGTAAGTTCTGTAAACTACATGGTGGTGTGTACATTTTATGAATTCAGCTAGTCTGCACTAGAATTTACATTTCATACAGCTCTGAGAGTAGTTTAGACATTGTAACTATTAAGAGGTGCCAAAATAAAAATGGACACAAATTCATCCCTCACCCCCCAACACACACAACACACACACACACACACACACACACACACACACACACACACACACACACACACACACACACACACACACACACACTAATTTGAGTGAGAAATGTAACACTTTCTCTACATTTTTAACTCTTAACTGCACTTTCTGTGAAACATTTTTGACTAGTGGGCATGCATTCTGATAGCACTTGCAAGGAGGATAGGAGTGACCATCAACAGCTAAGTCAATCATCGTGGGGAGAGTGTGTGAGTTAATCCACCTAGTGTTGTCCAGAACATAATATTCCCAGTACTGGCATCCTGGGCCAGACAGCATGGATGCTAAGGTTTAGTTTTGAAAATGTTTATGCACTGATAATGCAGATTTACTGAACTCATAGGTGAATGTCATGTTACTGTACATATTGCATGTCCTAGTGATGATAATGTATCTCAGCAGTAAGTTTATTAGAGACTGATTCTGCGTTTATTTATCCTTTTTTGTTGTATGCATTCTAGAGCCCAAGGAGCCTTATACTCCATATGTGGATCACAGTGGGACTATAGTGGGTGCTGCTGGGACAGTCCTTGGAATCACTGGATTATTACTGGGAATTTTTTTAATCAGGAAGCATTGCACTGACAGAGATGTTATGTAAGAAGGGTGCTAGCAGTGTTTATCTATATGTGTTTTCTTATTTGAAGCTGAAAGGACTGATTCGCCTGACTGCAAATCCATAAACCAATGGACACAGTTGTATCATAATTTCTGTTTTACATATTTTTAAAACAAATTGTTTTTTTTCTTTAATATAAGAAATGTTAAAGCTGTATTTATTTAATGTTTTTATGAAATGTTAAGCATCCTGACATAAAACATGTATCCTGACATGATTGAAAGTAGTTTTATAGAAGATGTATATGTTGTACTGAATGACACTACAGATTTTCTTTTCAAAGATTGTATGTATGTTAATAACTATAATTTGGGGAAGTTATAAAATGATTACCTCTACTCAGTATTCATGAAGGAGGAAGTGAAGAAAGGTGTATAAAACCCAGCTATAAGTTCATATCATAATGGATAAAGGTGAGGGGATAAAAATGTAACTTTGAGTGAGAGAATAGAAATGTAACTTTTAAGTGGGTTACTTGTACATGGATGAAGTGTATCCTTTTTGAATGCATTTTGTTTTAATTAAACATACTGAATGAAATGCAGTTTGAAAAGAGGAAATGGAGCTGAGATATTTCTCCAAGACTGTTAAATATTAGAATTAGAGGAATTTTTGCTTTTCTCTGGTACTTTTCACTCTTGGAGTTGGTATGTTTAAGTTAGTGAGGAGGGTATTCTTCAAAGTGCCTTCCTTCAGTAATTTTTTCCTTTAATGTGATTTATATGGGAAGACAGACTTTAATATTAGTATACTTCAATCATTCGTCATAAACCCCCTGTAAGTAAATAGATTTCGCATGGATACCGTGTATCAGGAAAATGGAAATGCAAAGAAAACAAGAAGATAGAGTTTCTAGTTATAAGCTGGAAGTCTCATGAAAGAAATGAGACACTATTATTTTACAGTGTGGTGAATGAAAGGAATAAACTTACTGACGATAAGAGAGAATGAATAATAGGAATATAATTAACTAATGTATGGTGCAATCACAACGCAGTTCTAAAGAAAATGCTGAAAAAAGGCAGAAAAGAAACAAGCCTTAAAGTAAAATGTGTAGCTCGGGTTACTACCTATTCAGTGCAAGATAAGTGATGTCCACAACCAATGCAAAGGACTGGATTTCACTTTTTTTCCAAAATAAAAGCTCATTCTTGTAAAATGGCATTTGTTTATATTGCTTCATATAATATTTAGACATTTCAGATAGAAAATAACTGATTGACAGAATTATTAAAGGAAACGTATCAACTGGTTTTCATCCTAAAAATCTCAGGAAATTTTCTATTTTTCATATTTTATGCAAGGCACAAATGCTCAAATAAGGACTGTCCTTCATAAAGGTTCAGGAGCATGCAACCTTTCCAACTAGGAGGGCCAAGATTGTGGTTCTTTAGCTAATTTGTTTTAACTCTCTGGATAAAATAGCACCATTCTTTTAGGAAGACTATGAAATTTCAGAGGCTGTAATATGGATACCTGCATTTGGTAACATCATACTGCTACCATATAAATGTATTTATAACATACCACACTTTAAAAGCACAGCACCTAGAGAGTAATCAACACTTACACCATGCATCAGGATGTGAACAATTACATATGTTTCCCAAAGGTATTATTTCCATCTGGGAATTTGTCAAATAAAATGACAAAGTACTGCACCAGCATGTCAACATATACCTTTTCTAGCACAAAGGCTCTAATACAAAAATATTTATATTTAACAGATGGTTGGCTCTATATTTTAGGAAGCTTCTAATGACACAAAGGTAGCACTCAGAGTATTTATCTTTGTGTCATATAATTAAATATGCAGCATATCCTGAATATTCTTTGAGACCAAATACAAATTATGTTAAGACTAAAGTGGATTCACTACAAGCACATGAGTCCCAAAAACTCAAATACCACTATCTTGCAGTGAGGTTCTCGGATGTATTGTAGCTCACATCACCAGCCACTCATGTGCGAGACATGTCTGACTGAGGTACAGTAGTCATGTGACCAGCCACTCATGTGCAAGACATGTCTGACTGAGGTGCAGCAGCCATGTGACCAGCCACTAATGTGTGAGACATGTCTGACTGAGGTGCAGCAGCCATGTGACCAGCCACTCATGTGTGAGACATGTCTGACTGAAGCATACCTCCCAACCATACCAAATTACTTGCTTTTTATTCAGTTTTGGGGTCCAAATGAAGGGGTGTCATGATTCCCGAGTGGCACCCCTTCATTTCTGATTTTTTTCCCTTTGTTTTTTCAATTTTTGCGCTGTCAGCAATGATGTCATCATGTGCGTGATGATGTCAGTGCCATCAGGGCTACCAGCCAGTCAGAATTGAGCTGAAGGAGCTTCACATCCTGCATTCATCATTTATGGCTGGCGGGAACAGGAACAGAGTTCTATATGCGAGAGAATGCAACAGAGTTTTATGGTGGATACTTGTTTATGTGGGAAGGAACAGAGTTTTATATGCGAGAGAGAGTTTTATGGATACTTGTTTATGTGAATGGGACTAAATTCCAACTGGCCGTCACAAATGCTTTATGGAAAGAGCTAATGGAAATGCGGGTGCTTTATGGAGAAAGAACTAAGTAAGGTAACTGGCGTAAGGTGTGTGTGTGTGTGTGTGTGTGTGTGTGTGTGTAAATGTCCCCCATTCAATATACCTGGGGGCTAGAGTTACTCAGGCTCAAACCCTGCACCTTCAGTACAGGGTAAAAAGAGCCTAAAGTCCCTAGCCACCACCACTTGTGAGCTTTGCCTAGGTTTTTTGTGCTAAGAGTTGAGAGCTATAGTGAGAAGTGAATTTGTATTCCCCCAGGTATTTTCTGCTAAGAGTTGAGAGCTATAGTGACAACTGATTTTGTATTCCCCAGGTTTTGTGTGCTAAGAGTTGAGAGCTATAGTGAGAACTAAATTTGTAGTCCCCCATTATTGGCTTTGTTTGTCCAGGTTTTTTGTGCTAAGAGGTTGAGCACTGTGGTGAGAAGTGAGAAATGAATTAACTAAATGATAGCCAGCAAGTTTCAGTCTTTCTATTTTTCAGGAAGCTGCTGATTTAGCATAGTGGTATCTTGTTCTGACTGTAGTGCATAGGGTCCTAGGTTCAAGACTTACTAGTGAAATGCATGGTGGTAACACACCATTTTATTCTAGCAACTTTACAAAATTATACAAGCAATGTTTAAAATGTGTCCCTGGTTTTTGACCCCCCCAAAAAAAAAATGAAATTGAAAATGTGTGAGAAGCTGTGCAAGATGCCTATGGCTTACACTGTTGCCATTCAATTTATAGTGTGGGTGTGGAAGTTCATAGGTTCATAGATAGGTACTAGGCTATCAGCCCTGGGGCCTATACAAACCCAGCCAAAAAGGTACCCTGGCTTTTGCCACCCAAGAAAATTATTTTCCTGTGCCACTGTCGAGCAGAGCCACAGAAGTGATCCCCCAGGGTGAATTTCCTATTTCCCATCCAATCATCAAGATTTTTCTTGAAGAGTGCTAATGAGGAGCTTTGTTTGATATAGATAGGTAGTTCATTCCAGAGTATGAGAAGTCTCTGGGACAGGAATCTATCCCTCCGGCATGTTCTGTTTATTGTGGTGACAAGGTTTAGGTCCCTAGAGCATGTAGCTCAGAAGGATTGGGATTTCTTTAAGTGGAGCATGTCCAACAGCTCTGGGCTTGACATAGCTTTGTATGTTAGGCAGAGATCATCTCTGAGTAGGCGATATGCGACGGAGTAAAGCTGGAGTTTTTTGAGACGGTCTGTGTAGGGCATCTGTTTGAGGCCAGTAATCCTCTTTGTGATCTATTTCTGCGGCCTTTCCAGTTGTTGTAGATGTCTTGTGAGGTACATACCAAAAGGGGCATTGCACTCTATAATGGGTCTAATGAGTGATGAGTAGAGGGGAACAATGACCTCTTTTTTTCTGGATAAGAAACCTTTTGTGATAAGGTGCGCCATGTAGAAGGATTTCCTGACTACTGTGACAATGTGATTATCAAAGGAGAGACTACTGTCCACCTGTGTCCCAAGGTCTCTTATCACAATTTCGGTGTTAAGTATACTACCGCCTATGTTGTAGTTCATGGGTACAAAGTTTTTACCAAAGGGGATGACAATGCACTTTTTGGTATTGACCTTGAGGTCATGGCTTTGACACCAGGCATCTGTCTCAATGAGGCCCTTTTGTAGGATGTTCACATTGTTAGGAGTTTCGATTATGGCTCCTAGTTTGCAGTCATCTGCGAACTTCATTAACCAAAGACCTTCTGTGTTAGCCTGTACTTTAGTGAAGTAGATACCAAACAGGAGAGGACCCAGGACTGAACCCTGTGGTACTCCACTTGTCACTGGTCTGAAGTCGTATTTGGAGTCTGCTACTTTCACAGTGTGGGTTCTGTCAGTGAGCCAGTTGGCAACCCATGTTGTGATATAGGGATTTATACATAGTTTAGTGAGTTTATCTTTAATTCCAGAGTGGGGGATGGTGTCAAAAGCCTTGGCAAGACCTAGATAGGCTGTGTGAATAACCTTACCTTTGTCTACGGCTTTGGTGACTGCTTCAAAGAAGTCTATCAGGTTTAGGAGACATGATCTGCCTTTTACAAACCCGAACTGGGTGGGGTCCAGAGTTTGGAGATTACCATTGTCTTTGTTTATAAGTTCCTTGCAGACCAGGCTCGTCAGGCTAATGGGGCGGTAGTTCCCGGGGTCCGTGGTGGCACCCCCCTTGTGGAGTGGAATAACCATCGCTGTGTGCCATTCATCAGGCACAAAGTCTGAGGTGAGACTATGATTGAACATGGTACTTAGGTGGGGTGCCAGTTTGTTCTGTCATTCATATAGAACGCAGCCTGGGATGTTGTCTGGTCCCATGGATGCTGTGTTCTTGGCTTTGGAGAGAGAGTTTTTAACTGTGCAGCTGTGATTACAGGAACTTTGCATCTTCCAGTATAGAGATGGGCTCTTTAATGGGTGAGGGGGGGGGGTAAAGTTAGCACTGAACCTATCTGCCAGGATGTTGGCAATATCAGTTGGGTCTGTATAGTTAGTGCCATAATGCTGTAACTCAGAGCAGATCTGAGTGTTGCAATTGAGATTCTTGACATAGCTATAGAATGCATTGTGGTTGTCTTTAGAATCAGTGGCGATTTTGTTTTCATAACTAGATTTGGAGGATTTTATCAGGGATCGCAGCTTCTTACTGAGGCTGACCATGGAGCTCCTCCACTCATGGAATTTTACTCTCTTTTGCAACAGTTTCTTCCTTCTGTTGTACAGTTTGTTTATGGCAGGGGACCACCAGATTGTCTTCCTTTTTTTGGAGGATAGTGTCTTGGTTCTGTTTGGGATAGCACGATCCATGCACTCATGTAAGTGCTTATAAAGTGCAATTGTGTAAGATTCAGTAGTCGTAACTGTATTGTCCATCTGCATGGGTATCATGTTGTTCACCACTTCTGTCTTAAGAAGCATGAAGTTGGCTTTGGAGAAATTTTTTACCATGGTTTCCTTAATGGGGGGTGGGAGCAGGATTTTGATATCTAGGGTAATTAGCTTATGGTCAGATCGGACCAATGAGGCTTTGACTTCAGGTATGGAACACCGGTCACTCATGTTGGTAATGACTAGATCTAGGATATTGTTGCCCCTGGTGGGGGTGTGGATAAGTTGATCCAGGGCATTGGAGTTTATGAATTCCAGAAAGTATTGAGCGAAGGATTTGGTACATGAGTAGTTTTCCCAGTTAATGGTGGGGTAATTCAAATCGCCCATTATTAGGGTGTTTGGTTGAACCCTAATATTTTCCAGTACATCAAGAAAAGAGGAGTGGGAATCCTGGGGCATGGTGGGTGATCTGTAGCAAGCTACAGTTTGGATTGCAGTTTTGCCCAGAGTTAGTTGCCCTTGGATAACCTCGGCTGCATTATGCTGAGCAACTAGCCTGGAGGTGTGGATATCCTTAATGAATATGGACACACCTCCACCTTTGGTGTTCCGGTCCAGGTTACATGGCCTCAAAGTGTGGTATGAGTTATAGCCTGGTAGTGCAGGTGTGCTCTCTGGAGCCTTGAACCAGGTCTCAGTCACTGCACAGATATTGATGTTCTCCATTTTAAGGAGTGCCTCAAGTGAGTGCATTTTGAGATTTAGACTTCTAGCATTGAGTAGCATTACCCTCAGTTTTTGCTTGCCTGTTCCTGTTATGGTGGTGAATTTGTCATTTGAACCTTGCCTAAGAAAGGCACTATAGGGGCTTTTATGATGGAAAATGTTCTGAATTGGGCAGTTTTGGCATTATTGGTTCATGCATTTTGTTTCATTGCCTACAGTACAGTCTACTGGAAAAATGTTTAAACAATAAATTTAAAATGTACTCTAACAAGTGTGTTGTATTATACAAGGAAGATAATTTAATAAAGTCAGGAAGGTGCATCAAAGAAAAAAAAAACACATGCATGTTTCTTGTTTTGTGTGCAAGGAGCCAATGATTTGAAAACAGCCCAAAGGTAATCTTTATCCACCACTGGCCAGATGCATTTTCTTTGGATGTGGTGTGGGTTTCAATGCTGTTTCAATGAATGTAAGTTTCAAGGGCAGACAAGTTTTAATGCAAAGTCTATTTTCATTGTGAGACAGTATTGCTTTTACCAAATGTCTATTAGTGTTTGTGCATTGTTGTGCTGTAAAAATAAAATCCAAATAATCATTGTAGAAGTAAAGCAGCATGCACACATTAGTATTTATGATAAATGGGATGAAATAGCCAGGTAATGGGACATCAAAGTGGCTGTAGGGGAACTCTGGTGCCATATTTTGGTTGCCTGTTCTTCAGTTTGCTTTTGAAAGTTGGTATCCCACAATTCCATTGGAGTGGGTGGGATTACATAATTATGTATGTAAATCAGATGTTAATCAGCGTACAGATTTGTACCTATTTTTCATGGGCCTTGTCCATACTTTTGATGTTTCTAGGTTGAGAGGTATGGACTGAAGTACAGTAGCCATGTGACCAGCCACTCATGTGCGAAACATGTTTGAGGTGCAGCAGCCACGCGGTGATTTTGGAGCTGCCATGCCTTGTTCAAATGCAATAGCCGAGTTTGAGCAAGACAAGTTGTGGGAAGGGGTGGAAGTGCATGTCTGGGTTTTAGGCAATGATCATGAGAGGAATTTAATAACCATAGTTTCAAGGATAGTGTGCCCAAAAAAGCCAAAATAAGTGAAGAAAGGCACACAAGTGGAGAGACAGCACAATGTATTCAAAAAAGGTTTTATTCCACACAATAATAAACGCCAATAAAAATGGAAGAGTCATTTTCATCCAAACCAAGTCAGACTTCATCAGATAACACACATCAAACTGACAAGTTCCTTTTAAAATGAATTCAAAAAGTTTCATCCAATCATGTGACTCCAATTAATTAGGTTAATCAGACCATGTACTGAGTAGGTAAAAACTCCATAGTTCTTTTAAAATGTTTCTTGTAAGATGTCAAAAGTTTCAGAAGTACATTCACTAGTGTTGCTCATATTTTGAACATGCCTTAAAACCTCTTGAACAATTGTAAAAATAATATACAAATAAGTGACTCAGTACACAATTTTTTTGTAGAAACATTTTGTTTAAAAATATATAGTAGTTTAAAACAGTATATAAATACTACCATCTAGTGGGCAAAAGATAAATCACAGCCAAAAAACACATGAAGTGTAAGTTTATGACAGACTGAATGTCAATATGACACATAAAAAAGCATAAAAATGCTGTAACCATATAGTACCAATACCTAACTGTTGTAGTAAATCTACATACAAGCACAATAAATATTTTTTTACAGTGCAATACTAATTTAACATAATTTGATGTTGGTGCACATTTTAACCAATAGGTTATAAAATCACAGTTTAGCTGCTCTACATTTTAAAAGAGGGGCAATGTTGATATACTCGTTGAGCCCAGGTGGTCTCCCAGAATCAAGGGTGACCTGCCAAAAAAGTTCCCGGTACTCAAGGCGAGCCTCCCATGGGCCACCCCTAATGTCCATAGGAACTTGCTCAACCACAAAGAATACAAAATCAGCATCAGCACAAGTCAAGGTGTGCTTATACAGGCATTTTTCTCATTAGTGAACAGGAAGCCATACTATTAGTAGGGAATGGGAGAAATTCCTTAATTTCACTGATTTGACTACCTTGGGAAAAGAACCCTAGAACTTTATATATAGAAAGGGCAGGAACCTCAAGGACCTGTTTGAGTCACATACACCTGTTAGAGAGACTAAACATAAGAAATTTGGTACCTTCAAATGTGGTGCTTGTGCACAGTGTGTGCATATTGTTGACTGTGACAAAGTACACATTCAAAGTAGGGGGAGAGATGTCATTAGTAGTGCTTTTTCCAACTGCAATACCAATGGAGTTGTTTATTTGGCTTCCTGCTCACTATTCCAGGCATTTTACATAGGGAAAACGGAGAGTAGACTGAGGAAGCGTATATATGAGCACTACTATGACATCAGGACATCTAATGAGAAAAATGTAGACATAGTCAGGTGTGCCCCCCAATCCTGTGTAGAACTGTAGAAACAGTCAGATGTGTCCCCCCATCCTGTGAAGAAATGTAAAAATAGTCATGTGTGCCCCCCCCAATCCTGTGTAGAAATGTAGTAACAGTCAGGTGTGCCCTCTCCCAATCACTGTGTAGAAATATAGAAACAGACAGGTGTGCTCCCACCCACAATCTTGCATAGAAATGTAGTAACATCAGGTGTGCCCCCCCAATCCTGTGTAGGAATGTAGAAACAGTCAGGTGTGCTCCCCCCAACCCAACTTAGAAATGTAGTAAGAGTCAGGTGTGCCCCCCCAAACCTATTTAGAAATGTAGTAACGGTCTGGTGTGCCCCCCCAATCTGATATACACACATTGTAATAGTCAGGTGTGCCCCCCCTCAACCCTATGTAGAAATGTAGTAACATGTATGTGTAGGTATAATAACAGTGGAGCACAGATGCCCGGAGGTGGCCAAGGTAGCAGGATAGGTTGTAACACTTGCACAATATGCAGGTGTGTGTGTGTTAAGTTGATGCGGGTTTCATATTGTGTGAGAGTGGTCAGCATGTATGTATGCATGTTGAGGTAAGACCTGGTGGCCATTGCCCACTACTGCTGATGACAGGGACAAGTCCTCACAACTGCAGTGCCAAAGCCAATTCCCACCAGAATAACACATGCTAGCAGTAAGCCATTGTAAATGTATGGTTGTAATATGCGTCACCATCTGAAAGACTGACATGGCATGGCTGTTGGTCTAGATATACAGCAGTACACAGGGGAACGTACCCCAGACATACAATATATATTGTGTCACTGTGAAACGGAGACACCCTTGGAATTGTACATACAGGTATGCATCACATTATCTGGTCCTGTAGTAGGGGATACCGGTGTTGTCTGCCCAAACATGTGCAGATCACAAAGGAGGTAGGACTGATGTATTGGGAAACAGATGATGTACCCGCACATACCAGCATAACTGGAATGCCCCATGCATATCTGTGTGTCAGATGTAAGTAGTGGTCATAGCACACATGCACTCAGCTCACACAAACACCACCTACAGGTACCTCTCTGATCGTATCCTTGCTGTGGGGAATGGGTACAATATGACCCCACCTGTATATGGCAATAGCAAAGGAATGCAGCATGCAGTGCAGATGTCCCATGCAGGTGTACCCCTAGCCATAGGTAGCACCCTACCAGCATCCACATGACCTGATCAAGACTGATAGAAGGTATTGGCATGAACACCTAGCACACCTACCCTGTCACCCTAGGGGAATATACTGTATGGTGGACTGAGACTGTAGGACTGACAGAATGCAACGGCTTGCCACATCTGGCCTGCAGCAACACCTAATGGCCCACAGGCCTCTGCCAAAGGCCTGTGTCACACATGTACTGCCAATACATGTTATGTCACGGACACCCAAATAACAACATAACACACTCCACATAAGCCATATGCAAGGCCATGTGGAAAAACCACAGTAACATGTGCATGATGTCCCACTGCATGAACTGTGGACCAACACCAACACACAGCTGTGATGGGGTGATGAACTTAGGGAAAGTATAAGAGAATGTCTGCATAATGTATGGAAGAGGATAGAATAATGGGGGGTGGAGCATGGGTAGCATGGAATGTGCAAGGTCCGACACAAAGCTGTGTGCACACACTATCCCTGGCTGCAAACACATAAATGGGTGGCTACATACCTGCCCGTGCACCGCAATAGGGGTAACATCCTGACTCATGGCCCCTGCCTCTGGTAACCTATATGAATCTGTACAGCTGTGAGGTATTGCCACAGCAAGATAAGGCCATACTGTCATGTCAATGGATGTACACATATGGGATCTTCTGCCAGCACTGTACCAAGGTGCTGAACCGGATACACAGACCCAGCAGCAAGTGTCTGCAGCTCCCCCCTCCAGAATGGCATAACTTACCATGAACATGTAGGCATCTGCCCACAATACCGGAGACAGCTGCAGTCACCCTTGTCCCCCAAGACATCACTGTGAGCAAGAATGTCCACCTGGCAGTACATGAGGACAGAAAACATCACAGTGTATAACAGTACACATGTCTGAATATCTCTGCTAACAGCAGTACCATGCAGCTGAAGCAGCACAGACACAATCACCTACAGTACACACTATCCCCTACACAGTTTGTCCCCATATTGCCAAATGATCGACAGATATCCTGCAGAAACAGTTTGCTACCTGTAGGTGTACAACACAAAGGTCTGCACTGGAGTACAAACTACCTGGAATCGATCCACACATTCAATACAGAAGGGCATACTGAGTATGCTCACACACTTAGAGAAATGAAGGCAATGCCAGACAAAACCTACTGAAAGGTCATACTGGGCATGCTCACACACAAACAAATGAAGCCCATGTCTGCAAACAACAGTGGACTATACATATCTGGCAGTTGCAGTTGCAGATGTTGCAACAGTCATGCTTTGCACACACAGTGGATAGGAATACAGACATATATCCAAGGACAACACACTATAATAAGCCAAAAGTAGACATACATAAATGTGCGGAAGAGAGTGATCGTGACAAAGAGCCATCCATTATGAGGCCTGTCTCACTCAGCTCACAGCCAAATGGCTACAACCACATGAGGTGTAAATGTCACTCACTGTAGGCATTAGCCATCAGTATCTGTCAGAATTACAGACTATGTGGTGCAAGTGCTAGCTGTGCAACACGACTGTACAAGGAAGTAGTCATCTAGCAGCTGTATACATGTACCTGTGAAATATAACCCTGCTTGTGCCCACATGTGGTGTGTCAAGCTCTAGATGAATGGGTTATGGCCCATGCACACACACTGCCCTCTGCATAGCCCTACTATGACAGGCCTGCTGAGGTCATCCACTTTGAATTGCATTTTTGAGAAAAATGTAGCCCAGTAATCTCCGTGGCACATCCTATAACTTTATACTGCTGTAGTGTGATAAAATAGGTAAGTGTTCTAATCCCAGACATGGCAACTCTGTGTGTGTGTGTGTGTGTGTGTGTGTGTGTGTGTGTGTGTGTGTGTGTGTGTGTGTGTGTGTGTGTGTGTGTGTGTGTGTGTGTGTCTGTCTGTGTAAAGAGCAATGATTTTTAGGCTAGCCAGACTCACTACAATTCAAATGCCCTACTTTGGCAAAGCTGCTGATGTCATTCACTGTGAAATACACCTTTGGGAGAGGTGTAGCCCAGTAATCTCCATGGTGCATCCTATAACTGTGTACTACTGTAGTGTGATAAACTAGTTAGGTAGGAGTTCCAATCCCAGACATGACAACTGTGTGTGTGTGTGTGTGTGTGTGTGTGTGTGTGTGTGTGTGTGTGTGTGTGTGTGTGTGTGTGCGTGTGCGTGTGTGCGTGTGTGCGTGTGTGCGTGTGTGTGTGTGTGTGTGTAGAGAGAGAGCAATGTATTTTAGGCTAGTCACACTCACTACAATTCAAATGCCCTACTTTGGCAAGGCTGCTGATGCCATTCACTGTGAAATACACCTTTGGGAAAGATGTAGCCTACTAATCTCCATAGTGCATCTTATAACTGTGTACTGCTGTAGTGTGATAAACTAGTTAGGTAGAAGTTCTAATCCCAGACATGGCAACTGTATATGTGTGTGTGTGTGTGTGTGTGTGTGTGTGTGTGTGTGTGTGTGTGTGTGTGTGTGTGTGTGTGTGTGTGTGTGTGTGTGTCAAAAATCATAAAAGTGAACCAATGATGAAGTGGAACCAGCAAACAAAAGTCCAAAGCACCAAACAAAAGCAAGTTCCACAGTGCTGTACCGAAATACTTTTATTAAAACAGCTTTTCAGACAAATTATCCTTCCTCAGTGTTAGATAAAATTTTTATCAGGACATCACATCCTTTATACTTAAAATTCAATAAACACATGACACAGCCTACCTATCATGAATCAAACTTAATAAAGTACTTAAACAATCAGATGGGTTCTTCGTCAAGGGATCTAATGAGATCTTAAAGAAATATACTACATTTCATCAAACCTGAAAGTTTCAAATTATTAACTACTGAAAAAACTTAATAAATTCATATTGCACTTTCAGATGCCCTGATCACATACATATACTAAATGTTAGCACAATCAAAAAATATTATTTATATATACTTTTGTTTACAATTAAGTATGCATATAGTTAAATATATCAATATATAAGTTTATCAAAAAAAAATTTTAACAACCAAAATGCATAATAGATTCATATTCTACCTAGATGTTCATCATAAAATGTTATATGCATATTAATTTAGATGATTGTTTATTGGTATACATATTAATAATAGCAGGATAGAAAATCATTTATTTTACTTGTTGTTTCATTTATAGAATAGGTTTAATTGTAACTTGTTTATTCAAACCAGGATATGTATCAGCATTTAAACAAATAATCCATTGATGTTCCCTTGTGTCCAATCTATTTACCATATCCCCATGCCTAATAATAGTAGTGAGAATATCTATTACACAAAAAGAAAAGGAATGTGCTTCATCTGTCTCTTGTATATGCTGGGCTAAAGAGTTTGTGATTACTTTCCTTCTTATTTCTGATTTATGTTCCACAATCCTGTCTCTTAGCCTTCTTGTTGATTTACCAACATAAAAGCATGGACATTGTTGGCATAATGCTAGGTAAATCATATTGCTGATATTGCATGTGGCTGAACAACGAAATTCAAATCTCTTCCCATTACATGGGTGTACGAATTCAGTTATTGTAATTATACTAGCACAACACACACAGTTGTAACATGGATAGGTGTCTTTCTTATTATACAACATGGGTTCTATTTTATTTAAAGTCTTTATAGCATAAATGTTTCTTAAGGCTATTGCAATTTCTATAAGTAATGTATGGGAATCCATTTACCATAGCCTGGCATGGCTTTTAATATATACCAATTTTTTTCTAATAACTTCTTCTATACTTTTACTTGTCCTACTGAAAGTCATTAGATACCTCAGGGTATTATCGGACAAAGAGCGTGTGGTGTTAGTGCTATTTTGATTGGAAAAATAAGGCCTTGCTTTCCCTTGTCTAATAGATATTATTTCATTTCGAGCTACATCTAAGTCATTTGAATTATAACCTCTTTCTAAGAGTTCATCTGTCATGTCTTGCATCTGTTTATGACATATTTCATCTTGAGTATTTAATCTACTAACACATAGGTATTGTCCTCGAGGTATACCCTTGAAGACATGCCTAGTATGCATGCTGGTTTTTTGTAAATACTTATTCGCTTGTATATCTTTTGTATATATACTAGTATCTAACCAGTTGTTGTTTTAGACAAAGTTACGTCCAAAAAATTTATACTTGTTTCTGAGAAATTTATCTCAAACTTTAAAAAATCATTCACATCATTCAGATATGAATGAAAATTTAATAATTCATCATTAGTACCATGCCAAGCTAAAACAAAAATCATCCATGAAACGTTTGTAGAATAATATTTTATGTGCATCTTTACTAGTTTGGCTAAATACATTATCTTATTCCCATCTACTTAAAGTTAAGTTTGCATAAGTGTTTGCAATTGCTGTCCCCATAGCTATACCAGAAATTTGTTGGTATAGCTGTTTGTTAAACACAAGTACATTATTCTGTAGAACTATTTCCAGAATCTCACAAATTGTTTCTATACGTCTAGCAGGGAGATGGCCACATTTCAACAAAACTTCTCTTATTTTCTCTATTCCATACACATTTGGAATCACAGTAAAAAGGGATTTGATGTCCAATGTTACTAATAAAAAAGTATTTTCTAAACTTTCATTATACCATTTATATAACTGGGTAAGAAAGTCCCCAGTATCTTTAATATAGCTGGAAATACTAGTCAAGAAGCCTTTCAAAGTTTTCTCCAAATACACAGATAGAGGCTCAGTGGCCCATCCTCAATCTGACACAATGGGCCTCATACATGGTATATCTCTTGATTTATGTATTTTTGGGAGACCATATAGGATGGGTATTGTGGGACATGGAACAGTAAAGAAGTTAAAGGTGTCAATATCTATATCACCTAATAGTTGTAAATCATAAACAGCCATATTCATTTTAGTGATGATTTCATTTATATCCCTATCTGTTATTAATTTAAATTTAGCTCTATCAGAAACTAGGTCATCCATGGCCTTAAGATAGTCCATCATATTCATCAGCACTATGCTACCACCCTTGTCCGCTTCTTTGATTATCAAGTTTTTGTTATTCTGCAAGCTCTTCAATGCTGCAGTTTCTTCCCTGATTAAATTACATGTTTTTTTTTTAATAATTACATTCATAAATTTCTCTATTCTGCTTCTCACATATATCATTAAATACAGTCACAATTGGGTCACTATAGGGCATGGATGTACTTCTTCTTCTATATTCATTTCCTGCACTAGAAGTAGAGTCCTTAAAAATATTTTTTAAATTCAAGTTACGTGTGAACATCTTTAAATCTGTTATTGCATTCACCACATTATCCCTATGCAATGGAATGAAGCTAAGGCCCTTAGAGAGAAGAGAAAGTTCTGTTTCAGTTAAGTGGTGGTCAGATAAATTCACTACAAAACCCTTACATATTATATCAGACGATATATGATTGTTAGATATCCTACCACAACTATTACTCTCCAAAAGTATTCCCTCATTTCTATTCAATGTGCCATGGTTAATGGTACTAATTATAACAGTATCAGTCATCACTTCACTTATCACTTCAGTGTTATTAGCCAAGTCTATAGAAATATTCGTACCATCTGAAGAACCTTCATTTTGATGGTTAAAAACACATGCTTCACTGTATTATTTAATACTTTTTCATTTAACTAATTTATACTAACTTTGACATTTGCTATTGCCACATCACCCAGAGTAGAAAAAATATCCATACAACCTTGCTCATCGTTATTTTGTTCATTAATTATAACAGAACGATTTAGATAATAAGTTGTTGCCAAAGCATCTGAATTATTACTACAAGATGTCTGATAGTTCTGAAATGTTAACCCTCTTATCTGCTTATCAGTTGCTGTTTGTCATATAAGCATTTCCTTAAATTCATTCAGCTTATACGAACTTACACTATTATCAATAACATGCACAGTATTCGGTGTCCCTTGTCTAAATACACTATTCACATTGGGCATTTCAGCATCTGCATTACATTTATTTTCACCATTCAGACATGTCTGTTGTTTATCTAAAGATTTGTTAACATTTACAGTCATTCCAATTGTGCATACAGCACCAGAGTTTAAATTATTTATACTAACAACGTCAAAAGAGTCAGTTACGTTAGCTTGCTTTCCTAAACAGTTACATTCACAATTAATTTTGTTTGTATTACAAACAAAAACAGGCTGTGCGAAATTATTTTCACTTTTTAAACATACTCGTCTTTCTGAAGATTCATCAATGTTTGTAGTCATTCCTGCCTCATATGCAATATCAAAATCTAAATTATTTGTACTATTAATGTTAAAAAAATAAATTGCATTAGTTCGTTCTTCTATACAGCTTCGTACACAGTTCCTCTTATGTATATTACATGCAAAAACTGGTTGTGCAAAATTATAAGTAAAAGGTCCATTTGCATAATTTATATTCAAAGTCTCACTATTATTAAACGTCTCATTGGGAGTCTCACCAGCCATTACTTGTTGCACCTGCTGTGAGTTACTGGACCTTGTTTGCATCTTCCCCTGTACTGTGAGTGTTGTCTCAAAGCATTGCGATCCTTTGTCACCACTTGCTCCGGTAACTTGATAGTAAAACGTTGGTTCCCTTCTAACAAAAATAGGGTTATGGTTTACTTTGTGGTTTTCATTTTTACTAGATACTGAAAGCTGTTGGTTCAACCTCTCCTTTCTCCGAACTATACGTTCAGCTAAGGGCGCTGACCTAGAGGATTCAGTAGCCGCCCCCCCCCCTCATTTAATTGGCCAGAAGCAACATCACTTTGAAGTACAGGTTCAGCATTCATTAAAGACGTTGATTGATTTACATCAGTTGTAAAAGTGTCTAATTCATACATGGAGCCACGGCCATTGGAGGTTGACTTAGGTTTAGTTTTTGAATTAGATTTAGTAGAAGTTGGGTTAAATTTAGTTTGGTGAATTGCTGTACATTTTGGCCAGGAGAAAATCCGGCCAATATTGAAGTCAGAAACATCTCTATTGATTGTTTTACGTTTAATATTTTCAAGCTGATTATCAAAAACAGTTAGTTTCTTAAGCATTTCATCATATAAGCCTACATTTTCTTGAAATAAGTGTGTGTGTGTGTGTGCGTGTGCGTGTGTGTGTGTGTGTGTGTGTGTGTGTGTGTGTGTGTGTGTATGTGTGTGTGTGTGTGTGTGTGTATGTGTGTCCTTGTATGTGTAGAGAGCAATGCTTTGTAGCCTAGTCACACTCACTACAATTCAAATGCCCTACTTTGGCAAGGCTGCTGATGTCATTCACTGTGAAATACACTTTTGGGAAAGATGTAGCCCAGTAATCTCCATGGCGCATCCCATAACTGTGTACCGCTGTGCTGTGATAAACTAGTTAGGTAGGAGTTCTAATCCCAGATATGGCAACTGTGTGTGTGTGTATGTGTGTGTGTGTGTCTCTGCCTGTGTAGAGAGCAATGCTTTTTAGGCTACTCACGCTCACTACACATCAAATGTCCTACTTTGGCAATCCTGCTGATGTCATTCACTGTGAAATACACCTTTGGGGAAGGAGTACTCCAGAAATCTCCATGGCACATCCTATAAGTGTGTAGTGCTGCAGTGTAAAAAACTACCTAGTTAGGTAGGAGTTCTAATCCCAGACATGACAGGTGTGTGCGTCTGTGTTTCTTTGTGTGTGTCTGTGTTTGCCATTCATATCCTGTGTGGAGGTGGCTGTGAGTGTGCAACAACTGGACTCACTGTGGAGTGGGTTTTGTAAATTTCTTATATGGTGGCCCTAGTATATGCCACAATGTCCACCGTACAGGGATAACAGATGTAAAATAGCCGAGAGGCTGGGGTACAAATCCACACCCCTACATGTGACATCAAGGCCAAGTGAACAAAGTTAGCAACCCATGTATTATCCAGAGAATACTCTCAACCCATGTCTCATACACAGGCACACTTACCTAGGCAACAACCACTGATAGTAACCATGGTGTGATTGCAGTGGGCTACAGAGGGCATGGCACCCTGTCCATCAGTCCAATAGGCACGTACATGCATACATTGCACCTTGCCTATGTTCCCCACTGAACACCTGCAACACCAGTGGTGCCATCAAATGTGACCCACAAAGGAAATACCATGCCTGAAACACATGCCCTGTATGGACAGATGCCACTGACACCAGGGAATGCCTGTATCATGCTATCAATGTAGGTGCAGGGTCAACCTGCTCTCCATTAACAGTTCCCACCACATGAGGCCAGGACTGGCACATCTGATGATAACAATCTGTGTACACAACATGGGCCAGACACCCCAGGTACAGTTCCACATGTCACTGTACATGCATGTGGGAGGTGTGCACATACCAGACACTGTCCATGTCATGGACTAAGGAACACATACACGACAAGAAATGTACAGCAATGGCCACACGCAATAGCTACCCAGGTGACTGGATGGAGAATACAATACCCACATGTGTTGGCAAATCCAGACACTACACCCCTGAGCCATACTGTAGACCATTGTCATGTGGCCTGATGCAAAGGTATACCCATCACCTAGCCTTATATAGCCATCTGGCACAGTCGACTACTACACACCCGTGAAGCAATGCACCCATGCATATCAGTACTGGCACCCTGTGTCTGTGTGTGTGGTGTATGATGCCTATGACCACATTTACACTCACTACAACCCCCATTGGCATACTGAAGCATGCTGTCTGATGTCAGATACCTCCACATATCCTTTTCCCATATAACCTCCGTATAACCCCTGTAGTGCATGTGATAACTGCATAGTACTGTGTTGTGGCAATCTAACTAGTGATGAGTTGTATTTCTGACCCTGCCAAGTATGTCAATGTGTGTGGGTCCCTGTGAGAGTGTGGCTGTGCTGACGCTGACACCTGTTCATGAGGACAGGCACATGTACTACACCTACCATATAGCTACCATATCACTGTTGCAGATATCACTCAACATCACATATACGTTTGGAGGGCTCCTCAACATGTTATCTATGTAGCGCATCCAATAACTGCATAGACATGTAATAGCAATACACAGTCAGTCAGTCAGGGGTTTGATACCCTGTACTGGTAGGTGTGTGACACAAACATGCTTAAGTTTTGCTCTCCCACCCCTCCCTGACTTATCTTTGCCTCTGTCTGCCTCTCTCATTTCCTCTCTTGTGGATGTGGAGACTTACACCTGCTTGCTTAGGCAGCAGCATGTGTATTGTAATTGATGTTCATGATCAGCTGATGGCCTCTGCATGAACTGCAACCCTCCTCTAGCTGATTGCATGTGGAACAGCTGTGGTAACATTCCCATAGCTAATTGCATGGAAACACATTCCAATGTCTAGAAACATCATGTTGGTGTTGGGCCTTTTCATTCACTGTGAGCAGGAACTAGATCTGTTGTTTGGCAAACAGCATCACAGATGAATTGGGGATTTACCTCTAACAACATACACTGTGGAAACAGGCCAACACACAGGAGGGGGATGTGCCTGACTTGACTACAGACTGTAAGTGCTGCAATACTGCAGTTGGAGTAATGTTGGTTTAACAGGGTGCATGTGGATATGGCTGTCCTACATGTTTTAATGCCTGCCATGTCAGTGTATGTTTATGAGGAAACCCCCATCTGTAGGGTCATCTGCAGACTGAGCAGTGTGTGGTGCCTTTTGTTTCTTATGTTACCCACAGAGCACCTATCTGGGAACTGCAGAAGGTAGTGTGAGGATTGCAGTCAGTAGATGTTGACGGTCATGAGAGTTACTGACTTCATATCCCTCATAGGACATATGTTGCAACAAACCCTGTTACAACAGTAAATGTATGAGGTTATCACAGCAACATGTCAATATTGGCACTGTGTTTATGCCTCCAGCCACAACTCTGTCAACCTTTGTACATATGTCATGCTGTAAGAGGTGCATATGTGCTGTACACCATATTTATTGACATCATATCTGATAACAAGCCAGTGAGATATCAGACTGCTACACATGTTATGTATACTAGGGGTTATGTTTGAAGACATAACCTGGACATTCTGTGGTTGTGTGTACAGTACTGAGGTCTGTGTACTTATGGTGATTGTCGACAGTGTGTGTATTGTTAATATGTACCTTGGCTTGTGTACAGACTGTGGTAGATGTCATTGTTCTTGGTCCTGTTCTATCTGATGTTACATACTGCTTCACTGTATGTTACCCTATTGGCTTACATGTTTGTAGGCCCAAACACACACATGTCCCACACTACAGACAGGCATTGGACCACACTGTGTAGCAGCCCAGTATATGTAGGGTTAGTGTGTGTGGCACATGTGGGGTTGGTGTTGAACAGATAATCCATATACTGTAATAGTATGCTAGCTTACCATATGTGGCTGTGGCTGTGTTCACATTGGTTGTGGTTATGCACTTTCACACAGGTGTCTGTTACTCTGTGCTGTCACATGCCTGTAGAGCCTGCTATATATGCAGGTGCATGTGTATTCCCCCATAGGAAATGTAGGCCAGTGTTGATCCAGTTTGCCTGCAGCCTGCATAGTGCTTTGTTACATGCCTAGCAGCTTTGTGTACTTACCCAGTGAGATATCATGTCCAAATACTTGTCAGATGTACTGCTGCTGCTGGGCCACCATAACAGTCATGTATGTCAGACAAAGCAGTGGGATGCTGTACATATGTATGTCACTAACTCGTGGGTAGTATGTGGCCATGGCACCTCTGTACCAGCTGTTATTATGTGTCAGGACAGAGAGGGGTGTGTGAATGCATGACCTATGGGGGCAAATGTATACCAGTAGTTACGTGATATACCCATCTACATGGTTGTTAACATCCACATTGTCAGGCTTGGTCCACATGTCTTGCACTAAGGGGTTCTGTGTATACCTCTGGACTGTCCATAGTGTGTCAGACTGTCCACATATATTGGCCATATCTCTGCTGTATTCCAGAGGAGCATTACTGTGCTAGCAGTGGTACTGTACTATGATGTCCTTAGGATGTCGGTCAGTAGCCAATGCAGATGTGACCTCCCACACACGTCTGTGAAGACAATCCCTATTACAGTAGCAATAGTCTACAAATATACCTGCAATACATACCTGGCATCCCCTTGCACTAAGAGGTTGGGACTATTGGGCCTGAGGTAGGCCTCCACTCCATATTCAGGACATATGGTGAACATATATGTATATATAATTATCCATATATATATATATATATATATATATATATATATATATATATATATATATATACATACACATAGATATATACATATTGACATACATAGATGGATATGTATATGTACATATACATATATATATATACATAGATATATACATATTGACATACATAGATGGATATGTATATGTATATATATATATATATATATATATATATATATATACACACAAATAAACACTCAGATATATACATATACAGAGCAATATATGTCTACACATATACAGACAGAGATACATATGCACATATACGTATGGATATCTACATATATATTGACAGTAATAGGTATATCAGAATAGATATGTATGCACATATAGTTAGAGATATCTACATATATACCAACATATCTAGGCATATCTGTACACATAAGATGTGCATACATATATAGTTATATATACATATATCTATATATACATATATTTATATGTATATATATATATATATATATATATATATATATATATATATATATGTGTGTGTGTGTGTGTGTGTGTGTGTGTGTGTGTATATATATATATATATATATATATATATATATATATATATATATATATATATATATATATATATATATATATATATATATATATATATATATATATATATATATATATATATGTATATATATATATATATATATATATATATATATATATATATGTGTGTGTGTGTGTGCATTTGAAGAGATGTACTCATGGCCATATATATGTTGCACTATGCAGATGTGTATACAGAGATATGTATGAGCATACATGTGTATGCACATGTAGACATATACTGACCTATTATATGTATATAACCATATCCCTGTCATCTGCAAACCTCACGGTTGTGTATACCCTCCCAGATGTATCTCACCATATGTATCTGCTATGTGTACATTATGATAAAACAAAATATGTGATGCAGCAGTCATATTAATAACAAGGACTACACAATTTTGGAAGTAAAGGCAATTGTTCAACACTACTCAATTTGTGTATTGACAGCTATATTGGTAAAACAACAGCTGTCATCACAGTGGTCGTGGCATAGTGGTTACGTGTTGTGACTGCAGTGTACAGGGTCCTGGGTTCAAGACCTGCAAGGGCTGTTCATTTTGTTGCTGGGCATAACAAGGGCTGTTGGATACAGAGTAGTTAAGGCAGTTTTGAGCAGATTTAAGCAGGTTTGCACAAAGCTAAGCGGTGCTAAGCTATGGGTAAAAGTATGGGCACTCACACAGTGTAGACTTCGCTTACCAGTGCACAAATCAGCTCAGCTGTTTTATTGCAGCAATGTAGATACCTGATAAGCATGGCTTAGCCATGGTAAATAGGTCACACCACCCAATCTGATAACATAGCAGGGTAATGACATCTGTAATAAGTGTATGTAATGCCATGTACAATATATGCACCTATATGCTGTCATTACAGTAGCAAGGGGTGTGAGTGTCATGTGTGGGACACAGATATATATGAGGCCTGTACAGCACTGTTATCCATGTGAATGTGTTACAAGCAGGGGTAGTAGCCCAGGGTACATGCTGTCACACAGGCATGTAGTGTATCATGGCAGTACTACTGTTGACAGTCCTTACCCAGGCAAGAGCAGAGTGCTAAATGTAGTACTGACAACAGGCACACCTGCAGGCATAGCTGGACATTGAGGCCTCCCAGTTGTATCCCTGGTGTGTGAGCTGTTTCGCAGTATATACCCCTTACTGGGTAATGATTCGACATGTGGAATGTAACTGTAGACTATCATCTGTACAGCACATGTTAGTGAGGGCTTCTGACATGTAGTTATGGCATACATATTGTTGTCAAAGTCTATCTGTCAACACACTCATCCTACTGCATAGCTACTTGCCCAGCTGATGACTGTCAGTCCCTGTACAGATGTGCAGATGGCAGGTATCCAGCTGGGATATGTACAGGCAACCTAAGCTTGATTGACACTGACATGTCTGCCCAGCTGTGTAAGAACTGGCACATATAGGAGATGTCACCCTGTATGCATCACATGCCATGGGTACCTCCACTACACTACCACAGTCAACAGAACATGCTTGGGTTCAGGTCTCCATCACAGACACTAACCATGTGTTGTAATGCATGCTGCATACATGTCAACTTGATCACCTCAGTGGCCATGTGCAGGAGGCACCTGGAGGATTGGCTGATGCATGTCATTTTCACCCTGAGGGTCACCACAGTAGTGTCTGTCGATAGATTGCCTGCTGCCACCTGGCAGGTGGCAGGATACCACTGTACACACAACCCCTACATAACCCAGCTCTCCATGGACAATAGCTAGGTACACAGCTATGACCACCTGCAGCGATGCACCCCTGTACTGACACGTGTACATGTGCATGACTGAGTATAGCAGTGTCTGTGTGTTAGCACACCTGCACTTGGGAATTCCATGAGGGCCTTCACAACCAACGCAACATCCATTGCCATAGGCAGTTGTGACTGCTGCTGTATGGGACATTACATATACCCTGTTAAGCTTCTCCCCATACCAGCTACACGAGCCTTGCAGTACCAGCACAACAGTGTTGTACAAATGGGTTGATAGGCATGGGATACCCATTGTGTTCTGGCATGTGTGTGCAGTTGTGCATGCCCGAATATCTGTAGGGTACAGCATTCTGAGGCCACATACTCCTATTACAATACCCATTGCCACACAGTACTACAGATAGTGTTGTTGCTGCCCATAGGTGAGGCATGACAATGCAACACCCTACTATGCATGTGGCATATGCATTAGACGCATATCCCTGTAGTACCACTGTTGGGGTTTACTATGGGTTCTATCGCAGTTGCGGCCAGTGTGTGATGGTGGGTATGGCAGAGTGTCATCATGGGTTTCAGGGAGTACAATATCCACTGGGGGATGTGGGTGCTGTGTACACTGTTATTACACCAAAGTACACCCGGTATATGTCCCATGTACCACGTTATAGTTATCACTGTCACCACCAACCATACAGGTAACTGATACCACAATCCAGGCCAATTATGCATGTGCTGTGTGCAGCCTACCTGTAACACATTAGACACATGGTCAGGTTAGTTAGCAGCAATAGGCCCTGGTATCTCGGATGTGTGTCTGACTGTTATGTGTCTGTTAATGTGTATATGAAGGTATGTCACTCTACGTATTGTCCATATACACCCATTACATCACCCATTAGCATACTGTATATGTCTGGGGATGTTCTGCATGTAACATGCAACCTGAGACACACCTCACCCTAAATGCTGTGTGGTGTGTGCAATGTAAGCCACACACTTCAGTATCACTACATAGCTCGGCAGGGGTCTAGTCCCAGTGTTGCCAAGTAACAGTGTGCATGTATGTGGAAGGGTCTACATCAGGTTGCAGGGTATACACACCTCAGCGGGTCACCTGTCCATGTGGCACAGGCAATAACCATTTTAGTAACCTGTGACATGTGTTCAACTGTACTCCAGATATGTCACAGGCATGGTGTCACCACAGTGCCATACACCATTGTGGAATATGACTGCAGTCCATCCTTGTGCTGACACATGTACACCTACAACACAAATGGATAACATTATAGGGACTGCAACCAGCCAGTGTTACTAACAGCTATAATGCATCATTGCTGGACGGCTACACTACCTGCCATATATGCATTACACTTCACTCCTTACAACATGTTACACTGTCGTACTGTGGCACATGGTAGTATAGTCATAGAACCATATTAGCCTGTCCCTGCATTGATGGTATGGATGACAGGAATGTGGCACAGTTATCATCGTATGCACAGGGTGTGATGTTGGTTTGCCAGAGGCCGAGGGTGGGCCATACATTTGACACCATGTGTGTGGGTGAGGGGGGTACTGCAGTGAGCTGGGCATGGTGCTGTGGTGTCTGTAGGCATGGGATTGCCCTAGGTGTATTTGTATAGTGTGTGGGCATGCATGCACATGGTTCTGCCATGTGGCTGCCCTACACAGGTGTTTATGGACAGCTGCAGACCATACCTGGCAGGGTGTGCAGTTCACTGCCTCCAGCCACAGACGCGTGGAATGTGCCTGTCAGAGATTCCATGGGCATGTCCAGGTACAGGACTCGATGTGCTACTGTCACCTGCTGATCACAAATGTCCACTGGTACCAGGCCCCTCCTGGGACTGGTCAGGACCACAAGCATGCGGCTTGTTGTGGTGTGGACAGCCCCCCACACAATGCCGGGGCAGGAGCCCCTTGGTGTCCTAGCATGTCCAGGTTGACTGCCAGCTGTTGGAATCACTGGCGTACATCCACATGGCCATCGCCACACCCCTACCACATGTTCAAGCACGGACACTCCACGGCCGATGAGAGCCATCATCTCACCATGCCATCTATCCATGAGCTCGGTATAAGCACAGATGGCACCAGACAGTTCATGGATGTTGACACTTACAGTTGTGAGAGCAGTCTGCAGCCTCAGGCCCTGTCTGGTGTAACCACAACAGCCTGAAACATGTGCCTGCTGGTATCAGCTATGTCACCTCTGCCAGGAGCATGAAGTCCAGTGGCCCTAATATGAGCACCCTGGGACATCTGGCTAGGCCTGTTGCAACCGGACACAGTAGGCATGGTTACCACACTTTCCTGTGCACTGCCACCAAATGCCAGCTGTCCCTTCGCTATGGCCACTGGTGATGGGGTATGTATAAGCACTGAAACTGTGTGCGGGGTTGGGGTGGCTAAAAGGGGGATGTCAAATGATGGCACAGTGTTGGCCCCTGACAACCCCACCTGTGCCTCAACAGTACTATCATCATCTTCGGTGTCTGTATGGATACCAACATCAGATTGCATACAGGAGGGAACCTGACCCACCTTGCCACCTGTGGGGGAAGACAATAAATGCACTTTAACACCTGTACAGCATTGCCTAACAGTACACACACACACACACACACACACACACACACACACACACACACACACACACACACACACACCTCCATAATACCTACCTGTCCATGGCTTCACAGACAGTCCCACATATATGTCCTGTGGTACCCCATCCTGCATCACACTTGTTAACATACACACATTGATACCACTCATTAACATATCAGTCCTCTAAATGCCTACACAAGCAGTCACAACATAAGACCTGTTACTACATTACCTGCCTGACCTGTGTGTAGTGGTTTTAGATGGCCTCACTGCTGTCATTCAGTATTCACCCTGCATATGTCCGGACATCATGAGCATGGCCACTCTATGTGTGGGCTACTATGTTCTATCCATAATATCATGCACTGGTGTGTCATGTGTATGTAATGCTCAGTACATGCCAGATATGTTGCTCATTCAGCCTATCATGTGACAACTGTAATATTTGGATACACTCCCTGGTGTTGACTAGTACTTCCTCAATGCATCTGTAGTGCTGCATACGTGGGTTGTAGGTGACCTCTCTGCGGAATTCGATATTAAGGGTGTACCTGGTGTCTACCTTCCCTTTTGATGCCTGTTCCATGCTACAGACCATATTATACTATCAGCTGTCCTGTGATTACACACATGACAAGTATTCCTGGTGTTTAATGTGGCAGTCCATGTACATGCACTGCATGATCCCAGAGGGAGGTACTGCTGTATGAACACCCCACAATCACACATGTGCATACATGGCCAGCCACACAAACACACACACATGTACACAAGCATCCTACATGCATCAATCTCCCTCCACTTCACCAGAGTGACCCTACAAACAAACCAACTACCCACCAGGATGCACACACACATACAGGTGAGGTAGGACAATGATAGTACACACAGTCCTCCCCTTACCCCTCTGTCAACATGCATAACATATGGTACCCGACAGCATGCAGTGCAGCTATAGTCAATCCATGCTAGCAACAGTATACATGTGTGTGATGCATGTGCTGTGTCACTAGGTGAAGCCCCTTCCCCTGGCTACCACTGCACCCATGAACACAGTATTTCTGTGCACCTGTTCTGCACCCTGTCATGTACTGTGCACCACACCTCACAGGTTTACAGCCCATTGCTGAATGTGTACTACTGTGTTGGTTATGTCAGCTTTAATGCTCACAGCCCCTATGTTTTCCAGCAACACATACCTGGTATGATATGTGGACAGATGTCATTTGTGAATGCATGATGTCTGATGCACAGCTCTCAACATCAGCAGATCATGTGTGACCATTCCAATACTCTAACACTGACAACCATCAGAACACACCATGGCTATGGGGGGTGTGCACACCCTTATTGATATGACGCACCCATCCTTGATCTGCCATGGGACCACATCACCACTTATCTTAGTAGTACATGAGCCTGATATGTGACATATGTCCTGTACTTTCACATGCAGTGTCTACGGAATGTGTTAGGTGTGTGGATGCTGACCATGGTGCATACACACCATGTGGGCATATTAGTGCACACCCTTATCATGACAGTTCATTGCACCTCTTGTTGTGTGTACTACAGCAGTCACTACTCCTGGCAGGGGTATACCAGCATGGGCCATCTGCATTTGCCAGTGTATGTTGAGTCTGTCCTGCACATGTCCCCCTATTCTGCATGATTGCAAGGTCTACTCGTGCACATCCCTTGGTGGTCACACACTGCCATAACTATTGCTGTGGGGGTAGGGTTACAGCTGCCACAGGTCCTGATCCTTACTATGTGTAGATACAGCCATTCTTAGCATCCTTAGGATGCCGGCTGCAGTGCACTGGTGTGTCATGCTGATACGCATCCCCCTCCTTCAGCCTTTTTGCAGATGCATGACAAATAAGCCCTACACATGTGTGTCACTTTGCAGTGTCCCATACACTGAACACCACATGTTACAGCCTAGTCCCAGCTGATAATGTGGACCACTGTAATGCCTTATGCCATAGTGTATCTCTGCAGCAGTTGCCATTGACCTACAGGTATATACACTGGTGTTGCACTGTATATGGGTGTTGTTCCAAACATGTCCCTACTGTAGGCCATGTGTCCCACCATTATGTTAGTCCCTGTGGACACATTCTACAATGACAGGATGTTAGTTATCATGCAGGTGTCTGACATATAGCCAGGGAATTGTTATGGCTAAGCTTGTATAGGCTCTAGGGCCAATAGCCTAGTACCAACCTATGAACTTATGAACCTATACCCTTCCAATACTCTATCATGGTCAGCCCTGTGATGCCGTACATTTCACAGCAACAATATGTGCACATGTACAGCATGCATTATGGATAGGTGTGTTAGATGTGTGCATGGCATATACCATAGCCATTACATGCCCGGTGTATTGGCAAGCATCTACATAAACCATACAAACCAGATACAGGCTGCTTCCTTGGTGGTATCCCAGAGGGACCTACATAAGAGGGTGAGAGATGCAAAGTCAGTGGCCACAACTGTGGCAGTGCCACAGGGTGGGTGCAGTATAAGAATACACTACAGGGTGGGTGCAGTATTACAATACATCATTAGTACATTTCCACAACAGTACCACATATGGACATCTGTTTATCACTACTATGCAGCAACAAAATATATCTATGACATGTCAGATATGCATGATCTACCTGTACCAATGCAGATGTATATGCAACAGTGGTCTACGGATGTGCCCTGTGGTCTTACCTGCACACTCTTTGGCCGGTGTGTGGGTGGCACCCACCTCCACAAACGTGTCTGGCAGTTGGGGTGTGGCCGGACAGGCAGGTACCATGAGGCTGGCCAAGAGCTCCACCACATGTGTCAGGAGGGATGGATGCATGGCCCCCCCTGTGGTGAGGTGATCCCCCAGACTGCAGCAGCATGCTGAAGGGCATTGCGAAGCAGGTCAGAACAATGATGCCGGACCTGCTCATAACTGTGGTTGTGTAGTCCAATATCATTGGCCCTGTGGTCTAGGTCATTCCACAGGGTGGTCTGCTCCTGCTGATCATGGGCAGCCTGGCCAAACAAGACTGCATAGTGATGAATTAGTCCATCCAGCAGGATGTCATTTTCCACTGCTGAGTAGGCTGGCAGCCTTGCATGAGACATCGTGCCTGAAAGACATAAAGATGGACACAGTTGTGACCAGCTCATGCAGCAAGGTTACCACAGTTCTTAATACACATCACTGTCACCCCCACCATATCAATGACAACAAACTGTACACACATCATAATAGGTATGGCTACAGCATACCTACCAGTGGGGCAGATATTGTACTGTACCACGCTTTGTGCAATGTGTTTGTAGCCATGTTCCCTGTGTGGACACTATCATTGCTGGCCTGTTACAGACTATCCACCTGCATGCCATTGTCAGGGCCACAATGGTTCCATATATGCCTGTGGTATGCCTGTTATGTGTCTGCTGAACATCTGACATACTGTGTTATTGCAGTTATCTATGCATGCTGTTGGACATGTTCTGAGATTGTGTAGACTATTACTACCAACATATGTTCTATAACAGTGACACAATAGCATGTATATGTACTATCGGCTAGCAGAACAACCTCTCCAAACTCATCTGCCCATGTTGCTCAGCCACATCACATGTGTGTCCCACCCTGGGGAATCCTCATGTACTGGTCCAGTAATACTGTCTGGTGGAACCAACTCAGGGGATATTGTCCCCCCCGGGGGCACACACAGACATGTTCCTGTCCCCTGCGGTCAGGTCCAGGGTCTGTTCCATAATGGGCTCCACAGACACATGTGGGATGTGCTACATCACTCAGGCACGCAGTACACATTCACAGGGCCAACATGCTGCTCCTGCTCAGCCTCCAGGCCAGGCACATTCAAAACATGGACTGCTGTTGAGTAGCAGTGGGTGGGAAGCTTTTTCCCACTGTAGCCATATTGAGGCCCATGGGGCATCCACATCACAGACCACACACACCATCCAGGGTGTTCACCCACCACATGTGTCACATACCAACCCTGTAGGCTGTCCTCTATACCTACCAACCCTGACCACCTCTATAACTATACCTGCCATACTTCCTCATATTCACATTCCATAATTCACAGACAAGGTCAATGTGGTCCCAACATGGGGTTCACATGCGACATACCCATCCATGTTGCACACATTGACAGCTGTAGATATCTATGTGTATTGCTATGTGTGCTGTTTCCTCACACATAGCATGTAGCACTGTGGAAGCAATATAGGGGGTATGTATTTACATACATATATGTTTGTGTGTGTGTTTGTATATATGTAGATGTGCATATAGGTATATATCTATATATGTGTAGATATATGTGATATTGTATATATGTGCTCATATATATGTCTACACATGGGTATCTGTATATATATATATATATATATATATATATATATATATATATATATATATATATATATATTTTTTTTAATATATTATATATGTGTACATATGTACACATATGCATACCTATATGTGGGGTACATTCAGACATCAGGTCCACAATCTCACAACACCTTACTGCACAGCTGCACTGTTCTGCCTTGCTACAACACAGACAGGTGCCACATATGGACACAGCCTGACATTAGGGGGGGTATATGTAGGGCCAGATTGCAGGTAAGCATATTACAAACCTATGGCATTCCTGCATACTACCATACAGATTAAACCTGAGTATCCTGCAAGGGGTGGGCTGTGGATCCCACATGTTCATCATAATGACATTATTTTCACCACCAGCTATTGGCCACGTAATATACATACTTCCCATTACACGACACACACTATGATGGCTTACATCTTATCAGTCAGTGCTGCTCTGCACGGTTGTGTGGTATGGCCCACTACCCACAGGGATGGACTCTATTGTCCTTAGCAGTTGTTCAGCTGAACATCATTACAACAACACCTGGTGGCACATATAATGCATTCCACATCATCTATCTCATTATTATGGACCAAGTATTACTGTCAGTTACATACATATATACTTCACATACCTGTTCTGGAACTGCAAACTCTTCTAGAGTATTTGGTATTTTTCTTTTTCTTTTTTCTTTATACGCAGTCTCTCTCTCTCACACACACTCTCAGTCTCTCTCCAGTAAATGGAATGAGCTGCTTTGAATAGATAGCAGCATGGAATTTGTAGGTGATACACATGATCAGATGATGGCCTCTGCACCAATCAGTGTCCTCCACTTGCTACCTGCATGCAGCATGCTGTGTAGTACTTCCAGTTACCACTGTCATGGCAACCAACTACTATAAATCTCTACATCATGTGGGCATGGTCCCTTTACCTTTCCTATATGATGGACATCCTTCTTGTATGTGGGTACCAGTGTTACAGACAAAAGGTAGAAATACCTCTTACAGGAGTACCTGCACACTCCAGCCAGCTACACATTTGTAGGAGGTTCCAGAACTACAGAGTGTGAGTAGTGTTTTTGCATGCATTGTATAGCACTGGTGTTACAGAGTTTGTGTGTACATACTAGTTTAACTTTGAATGCAGTCTGTCTGCATAGCTCTCAACTGTGGGCCTATCCTCTTGATGGCCAGAGGTGTGCCTGTTATGTTTTGCCTGTCCACCACACAGGTTTTGTGTCAGTTATATCACCGGCAGTGTGTGTGTTGAGTGCTATCAGTACATGGCTACATCCATGTCTGTTTCTAACTTCATATTCCTGACTAAGGGTATGTTGCAGACTATCCTGTAACACCAGCAACTTGCTTAGTGTATGACAACAGTTTGACACATATGGGCTTGTGCTCCAGCCTCTGTCCTCCACCCACATACCAGGCTTTGCACAAATGACATGCTGTCAGGAGTTGTTCTGTAGTGGGCTGTGAGTATGTCATGTTGCCATTCCTGCCATCAATCAACTGCTGTTGTGTCCCCCACACATACTGTGGGGTTGGGGCCATATATGTGTGGGCTTCACCTACACAATACATGTGTGCTCTTACGCACTCCAGAGGCCAGTGTATGTAACAGTAGTATATGGCCCTGTATTATTGAGTCGGGGGATGCACCATAACTAACCTAGGCTGTTACAACATGTGGGGGTATCAGGGGTAAGCTGCCTTAAGGTATCTGGATGTACATTACCATACAATCCACCTTGGGTAAATGCAGGGCTACTGCCTTCTGCCATACAGACTGTTTTGTTTGTCAGTGTGATTGTGATGGTGTCAGTTATGTCTTGTTATGTAACAGATATATCCCATTGTGTAACTGAGGCCTTTACCCCCTAGGGATTGTGTACAGAGTGTAGACAGAGGCTGCTGGACTATACATCTGCATTACTTACTGTTGATTGTTTGGTATCCTGTGGTCCAGTCTGTCTTTACTATTGTACTACTTGAAGGCCTCAGCCTGGGCAGCAACATATGTAAACCTTTTCAGCCTACTGTATTAGTATAACTGTTTCACAGTTGCATTACTCTGGTTATATGGATGTCAGTGTCTAAACAGCTATATGACACAGCATATACAACCATAATACTACACAAATAAAGCTTTCCCATGTATGCAAACCTGTGTGTGGTGTTATATCCGTTGACCTCTCTGTGGGTATATGTTGCAGGCAACGATTGTCATTTGTATGGGTGGCTCATACAGTGTCCACTTGGTAAGGTGGGTAACTGTAGGCATAGTGGCTGTTCCATATTGTGTGCACCTTCTACATATGTATCTTCCTATATATATATATATATATATATATATATATATATATATATATATATATATATATATATATATATATATGTATGTATATCTATATCTGCATATATGTGTCTGTGTATATGTATCCTAGAAATGATGATTAATTCCACATTGTACATTCCCTGTGGGAGCCAGACTGTACTGCATGATATGAAGTTCTTCGTGTTTCACTGTTGCAGTCATCACATTTGGGTTATCTGCCTGCAGGTAACCCTCAGTCAGCCTGAATACCAGAGTCTTGGGATTTCTTCGTCAGATGCTGTCGCTTCTTCCATGATGTCAGGTCATCAGGGGTATAAAACATGCAGCTGATACCATTACATCAGTCTTTCTTGCAGTGTGGTGCCCGAAGCAGAAGCAGTTTGCAAGTGCCCGTCGGCCATCTCCTGAAATTTTAATTTTCCAAGTTTCAGACCTGAAGTCTTCTAAAAGATAAGTACCCCGTTGGGGATCCTTTTTTCTTGCTCTAACCGACGTCAGAAAAAATGAATAATTGTCTTGCCTGTGGAAAGCAAATACCTCACAGAGATTTTCATTCATACTGCATCACCTATTTAGGCCCAGACCACAATGTCCCTTGCTGTCAGTTTTGTGCCTTGTTCAATGCCCAAACTATTCGTCATCAGGCTATTTTTGTCACTAAATTCTTTCATGCTCGATCTCCATATTCTGAAATGACTTCGATAAGCCATCCGACTACCGATCTCCCAAAAAAATGTAAGGATAAAGACAGAGACAGGCCACATAGGTCCAAAACTGCTGACGATGCTATCGTCAAGCGAGTCGCCAGTCCACCGGTACTCAGTGAGGTGCTTTCACATCCCCTGATACTCACTTCTATGGATTTGCAGGCCGCTACTGAGACCCATTCAGAGTCCAGTATGCCATGAGGTGCTTCTTCGACCATATAACCTGCAGATGTCTCTACCTTGAATGGGTCCGGAGCCGCTGTGCAAGCACTGGCTTCTGAGGGTGTATTCAGGCCTTCTGATTTTCATATTAAACCTACGACTTTGTTTCAAACCAAAAATACTGAATTTCTGAGGCCTAGAGTTCGCTCTACATCTAGGAAACTGATGACCAAAGCACATTCTCAGGCCCACATGCCACAAAAACAAATGCTTATAATGGCAGAAGACCTTCTTACTTTAATTAGGGGAAGTCAGTCTTCACCCTCTAAAAGACCATCTAAAAGATTCTGATGCAGAGGATTCCATTCCCTCTGCTTCCCCACCAAAATATTTTTCTTTTGGTGAAACCCTGCATACCCTTAAGGAGCATTTCTGCTGGGAGAGCCAGGACTACTCACAGTCCAAAAAGAAACTCAGGGAATTTTTACACTTGCCTCAGCACAGGCCTCTAGCTATCCCTCCTGTTCTGGAAATTGTGGATGATGTCTTCTTGGAATCCAGCCTTATCCCTTGATACTTTGCCTCCAGCTCCCAGGAAACCTGATAGGTACTCTAGAGTACCCGACTCCCACAAATTCCTCTTTAAGAATCCTACTGCGGGTCCAGAGACCATTTCTCAAGGACCTAAAGGCATTAAGGCTACAACAGCCAAAAACCCTACCCCTTCAGACAGGGACTCTAGGGCTTTAGACATATGGGGTAAGAAGGTATACACCTCTGCTACTTTTGCCATCAGAGCTTTACAATTGCCAGTTTCATATGTTAAAGTATCAGCAATATGTTATGGAACTAATTAAACAGAAAATGATGTTGATTCCTGATTGTGCAGAACATAAAGATTTGCAAGAGTTAATGCATTCTGCAAACCAAGTTGGTAAACATACTTTGCAATGTGGTTTTGATGCCTTAGAAGCATCTTGCAGGACTACTGTCACTGGGTATGTTCTTAGAAGGCATGCTTGGCTTAAGGAATAAACCTTGCCAGATCATGTCAAAGCAAAATTACTGGATGTACCATTAAACCAAGAGCATCTATTTGGCAATAGAGCAGAAAAAGTCCACAAAAGAATGGAGGAAAAAGCTAAATCTATGCAAACTGTTAAACATTTCTTACAAGTACAGCCACCTAGATTCAGTAGGCATTGGCCTTCAAAAAAACTGGTCTTTTCCAGTACCTCCCAGAACTTCTCAGTCCAAACCCAGGGGAAGCAGACCACCAAGACTACAATCTCAGGGTGTGCACAGATCTAAACAATAAACTGCTCCCACCCTCAAAACAGGGAGTAGTAAGCAGCCATCCTATGGTAAAATCTCACAATGACTTATCCTTAACTCTTCCAAGCCTTGCCCAAGTACAGCACCTTTAGGAGGAAAACTTACTCTGCATGCCAAAAACTGGGAGTACATTACCCAGGACAGATGGGTCTTAAACATCGTTTCCCAGGGATACAGATTCTACTTCCACTCACTCCCAACCCCAAGCGGATGGCCAGACCTTCCCCCAAACTAGTGGGCAGATGCCCAAAAGCAAGTACTTTCTCTTCTCAGTATTAAGGCTATTCAACCTGTCCCAGCAGAACAAAGGGAACAAGGTTTTTATTCCAGACTGTTTCTGGTACCCAGAAAAGAAAACTCTTGGTGTCCTATCCTGGATCTGTCTATTCTCAACACCTTTTTGGTGGTTCCAAAATTCAAAATGCTTACTCTCCAACAGCTGCTCCCTATGCTAGCCAAGGACTCCTGGTTAGCAACCCTAGACTTAAAAGAAGCTTATCTGCACATCCCGATAAGGGAACCTTTCAGAAAATACCTATGTTTCAGAGTAGGCTCTATGCACTATCAGTTCTCTGCACTTCCCTTTGGCTTATCTACTGTGCCCAGGGTATTCACAAAATGCTTAGCTCCAGCCATTGCATATTTCAGGCAGAGAACAATTCAAATTTACCCATACTTGGATGATTGCCTGTTTCAGGTGGACAGTCAGGAATTGCTACTGCAGCACCTGGCATTTGTAAACAGACTTCTAATTTCACTGGGGTACACCATTAATGAAAAGAAATCACATCTGGTACCCAGCCAACAGATTGTATTCCTGGGAGCAAGCTTGAACGCAACTTCCCAGATGGCATTCCTCACTCCAGAAAAACAGATTTATTTGACAAACTACTTTATTCTACTGGCCAACAAAACCTGGCTGTCTGCAAGAAAAATACTGCAAGCCCTAGGGTTCATGGCCTCTTGCATTCTACTAATTCCATATGCAAGACTGCATTTGAGGAAAGTTCAATGGTACATAAAAAGTCTCTGGTGTCAACATTCTCAGGACCTGGAAACAATGATTCCTATCATTCCTTGCCTAAGGTGGGCAGAGGCCTGCTACCACAACAAGGGACTCTCTTTCACTCAACCCCCTGCCGCCTAAACACTAACAACAGATGCATCAGACTATGCATGGGGGGGGGGGGGGGGCTCACATGGCAGGACAATGCATTCAGGGCAAATGGAGCCCAAAGCAAATGCACCTGCATATCAATCAAAAAGAAATGTTAGCTGTACAGAATGCCATGACAGCCTTCAAAGGCCTTATTCTTCCAGGACAACTATTGGTAAAGACAGACAACACCACAGTTATAAACAAACAGGGGGAACCCATTCTTACCCACTCTGCAGATTAGCCATGGCTCTGTAGAGCACAGCCTTGAGCAACCAAGTGCACCTGCAAGCTCAATTCCTGCCAGGAAAACTAAATTTAGTGGCAGACGACTTAAGCAGAAACCTCATGGACCCACATGAGTGGAAACTGGAACCCAATATATTCAAACTTTTGAGGGACAGGTGAGGGGCACCAGAGGTGGACCTCTTTGCTTCCCCTCAGAACTACCAGTTGAGCAAATATTGCACTAGAACTCCCCACAGCCAAGCTTGGAAAGTGGATGCCCTGACCTTTACCTGGGAAAGCCTCTCAATCTATGCCTTTCCCCTCTGCCCCTCTTCTCAAAGGTTCTTCTAAAGATCAAACAGGACAAGCCAAGGACAATCCTGATTGAACCAGACTGGCCATGACAGCACTGGTACCCTCTTCTGTGCAGTCTGAGAGTAGTGCCACCATGGCACCTGCCTCAGACCCCTTCCCTGCTATCCCAGCAGGAGGGCCAGATTTTGCACCCTCAGCTCCAGACCCTGAACCTTGCAGCCTGGTTCATCTCCTGAGCTCATCACCAGCAACTCTCAGTAAGCAGGTGCTGGATGTCATTCTGGAGGCAAGGAGGCCTAGTACTAGAAAATCTTATTTGGAAAAGTGGAAAAGATACTGTTCCTGGAGCCATTCTCAGGGAATGGACACAACTGTGCCCAGCTTACCTCATACACTAGATTACTTAACAGAAATGCTCCACAAAGGCCTGACCTTCTCTTCAATTAAGATTCATTGCCTCTGCCATCTCAGCTAATTATAACACTGAGCCGCCCC
>NC_056743.1:833196103-833276103 GCF_019279795.1 Protopterus annectens | reverse complement strand
TTTGGGGAGTTGCTAGTGTGCCAGCTTTGTTTCCATAGATGTGTGTCAATCAGTTGTATTTCCTGTTTGCTGCCTATACATCTGCAATCATCCCACTGATTTCCCTGGGGGACAGGTTGACAGGCAACAAATATGGGCCACTTTACTGGGCATTCTAGACATAGCAGTACAGTTGTGGGGTATGATTCTGTATGCAGACTACTACCACTGCCAGGATTTGAACTATGTCTGTGTGTGCTAAAAATACAACAGTTCACGTCTCAGTTGCATGTGCTATTCGGATTTTGTTGTCTGCCTTTTTTCTGATTTTTGTCTATGTGTCTCTCAGTTGTACTAAATGGCCTCTGGGGATTACACCAGTCATATACAGGCATTACTACACATTCTTTTTATGGTGCACAGTGCGGGTAACAGTGTTTAATACAACAGTACTATTACGTGATTGCAAATCTACATTACCATATGATACCAGAGTATACACATGCAGTCCAGCGCTTAGACCTTTATTGTCAGGCTATTACTCTTTTATTTACATACAAACTGTATGAGACTCTTCCTGCCATATTCTCCAGTGTATGCAATACTTGCCTTAAACAATACAGGTTTTATACAGGCAATTAATTTACTAATAATTTTAGATTTATTTTCTATGACAGTACATGCAAGAGTATTACTGACCTAACTCACATCGCAATCTCTCCAGGCGACTTCCATGGGCCTCCTGGTTCACAGCCCACTGACTTGCAGCTGTGGAGGACATAAGAGGAATATTTAGCCATACCTATCCATGATATACATGAGCTGGCAATTATTACACACATAGTGGAGTGATACTTACACACAGCTGGGACAGCCCCTGCCATTCTAGTCTCTTGGATCCACTGCTCCAAGAGGTCCCCCTTATGCCGTTTCAGGTCGGCATAGTGATGCCTGACCTGCTTACCAGTTTGGGGTATGCCAGTGGCACTGATGAGGTCACGGGCGAGACGGTCTCAGGCTTCCGCCTTATATTGGGAACCTGGTACTGGCCCTGCAGCAGTCTCTGCTCATGGTCTTTGACAAGGGATCCTGCCATGATGCTGGACTCCTGGATGCACCAGCACTGCACCTGGAAGTGGACACCTTCTCCCCTTTTTGCCATTGTGCCTGCAAGGGGAAGCTACAATCAAATATGAGATGTCTGTTGAGTTTAAGTAGGGCAGATTTCCCACACTTTTCCATGATTGGCTGGTTTTGAAAAGGCTAGGCTATGGGCAAACCTACTTACCTAAGGTTGGCATTGTTTAAAGGGGTATACCACTGGGCACATTGAGTTAGCTGGCCTACACATTGCTTACACCTCTTAAGCTGGCCTGTGCATTGCTTAGCATTGCTGACATTAGACTTTGCATTATATTTTCTTTTTGGCATTGATTTATTATTCATTACATCTTTTATATATATATATATATATATATATATATATATATATATATGCCTGGTATCCATGATTCATGTGTACGTACACTGTATGGAGTCCTTGTGTTTTATTGGGGAATTCAACACTCTATTACAATTACACCTCACATCTGGGCTTACTGCTGTACTCCAGTTCACATATTTATGTTATGTAGTGGGCTATAGGACATATGACTGTATACTGATTCCATTCACAGGTTCAGTTTTATTTTACTATAGTGAGGACTTATTTGGTGATACCTCATTCTTCTGTACTGCTGTGATGGCTTGGTTGTTAACTACTGTGACTATAGTGTATAGGGTCCTGGGTTCAAGACCTGCAAGGCTGTTTATTTTGTTGCTGGGCAGAACATGGGCCGCTGGATACAGAGTGATTAAGGCACTTTTGAGCAGTTGTAAGTGGGTTTGCGCAAGAGTAAGCAATGCTAACCTCTGGTTAAATATGCTTACAGAGAGTTAGCTTCAATATTGCTTAATCTGTGTGTGCATTGCTTACCCCTGCACAAACAGGCTTAAACTCACTTACTAGTGCTTAATATGCTTACTACTGCTTATTGGTGCTTACACTTGCTTACTAGTGCTTACTCCCACTTACAATTGCACTGATTTAGACAGTAATGTCTAATGGTTCTTGGGAAGGAGGAGGATTTGGAAGCTGTATGGAGTTGTCATTCATTACACATTTTACCATCCATTTGTATCCATGATTCCTGTGTACATATACTGTATGGGGCACATGTACTTATCTGTGGACTTTGCAACATTATGACACTGACACCTCACATCTGCATTTAATGCAGTACTCCAGTTCACAAATATATGTTATTTAGTAGGTTATGCAACTAAAATATTGGAAATAGCATGATTTGCCATGGAAAATGGAATGTGCTGTAGTGGGACTCGAACCAGGAATGCCTACTCGTAGGGCGTATGCTCTGCCCACTACACTATTGCTATACTGCTTCATTTGCATATATCTTCCTTGTTATCCTCTTCAGCCATTTAAGCTGCATTAACCATAGCTAAGCAATGGGCACACCCGCACACCTATGGTTAGCTTTAATCGGATTCATCATAAATAAAAGGGTTTGTTTATTTGATTTGTATTTACTATTGCTGTTGTACACATGAGGAGATGTTGCTGGGGATATGCGGACAGCTATGAGTAGACTCGCTCATTCCTTTGGCCTTTCTGCTGTTCTTCATTGCAGGGGCATGTATATTCTAAAAGCTTTACTCTCAGACATGCCCCCTGCACTCTTACACGCTCCATGTAAGATTAGGAGCTCAGGCAGCACGCCTTCATTAATATGCATGGCGCGCTGCCATTATGCACCTAAACGGCCACTTCCATGCAGGACTAGGCTAGTCCTGCACGGAAGATTAGTAAATCCGGGGGTATATTTACACATCAGAACCTAGAATGGCATTAACACCAGTAGTGACTGTGTTTACACATCAGAACCTAGAATGTCATTAGCAGCACTAGTGACTATATTTACACATCAGAACCTAGAATATCATTAACACCAGTAGTGACTATATTTGTACATCAGAACCTAGAATATCATTAACAGCACTAGTGACTATTTACACATCAGAACCTAGAATATCATTAACAGCAGTGGTGACTATATTTACTTCTCTGCTCTTCTGGCACTGTGTATTTTTTGTTGTCCATCTAATGTTAGCACTTGTGTGGATTTTACCTCATTTACCACTGAGCAGGTCTCAAATGACTGCAGTCACAAATACAGGTAAGGTATGCAGGCATCCTTTACACACACACAGTTAAGACAAAACAGGTGGTGTTTTTCATTGACACTACATAATCAGAAGGTTTCAGGAACAGCACCTTTATTATTCACATGTACTTTTTAAATAAACACCTGATTGAAAAAAAACAGTACAAATTGATGCACTTTACATAGTAAGTTTGGTCCACATTACATTCGGTGTGACATCTGTAAGATTTTTTGTAGGGCTCGTGTGCATTCTGTGGTTATGCTGAGAAATGTAATATTTAATCAAGCATGTAGCAATAGGGCATTGATATGTATATAACAACAAATGTGCAGCAAACTTATATTTTTGTTTATAACTTACTACATATTCTTAATTCACACTTTGTAATCGCTTCACAATTGTGAATCACTTTTTTCGTAAACTTTTATTGGCATTTCAGTACCAGTGTACAAAAATACTTTCTGTATGGTATCTCCTTGGGCTGAACTGTGTTTGAGAAGAGTTTTTGACAAGCTTATTCACCTGGTAAACAAATTAAAATAATGAATGAATGAATGAATGAATGAATGAATGAATGAATGAATGAATGAATGAATAGTAAATAAAAGAAACTAAATACACTAGAGAGTCGATTATCTGAACTAACTGGGACCTAGGATAGTTTGGATAATCAAACTGTTCGGATAATCAAACATATAATTGAACCAGATAAAAAAACTTCTAAAATCTTGTTTTTTTCTGCACACAGGGAATACACTTTTCAACCATTCAATGATTCCACTGGACAATAAATAATATTTTCACACATGAGTGGGCTACAAGCTCAAAAAACACGCACAAGCGAATACGTATAATCTTTAAATATTCAGACTTCATGATTTTTCTAACCAGAAAGCTTTGGAAGACTGGGTTCAGATAATTGATGTTTCAGATAATCGATGTTTGGATAATTGACTCTCTACTGTAAAGTTATAGCAAACAACAAAGTTTTTATGAGCTATAAAGTTATGTTTATACACTAAGGATAGAGCTGAGTCATTGATAGTAATTAAGGTTAGGGACACAATTATAGCTAGACCAGTATGGATAAATATGCATTAGAAATAGGACTGGGTTAGACATTAAGAAAAACATTAGGGTTAGTTTCAGAAAATAAAGACGAGATCAATGTTAGGGAAGTGATTAAGCTAGCAATTACGAAAACTGCAGTTCAAAACTACAAATATAGGAAGTGTGTGGCCCACAATAAAATAAATATTCTTCTTCAGAATATCACACTAGTACGACATACTTGACACTAAACTCTGATAAAGTATGAAAAAAAATGACAATTTGAATGCAAATGCTGCATGTACAGCACTAGAGACACATAATTTTATAACGCAATTCTACTCAAGAATGAATGCGCATGTCCCACTAGGAACAGAAACCAGACACGAGGGAGAAAACTGTTCTTGTACTCCGAATATTTCAGCTATTTGTTTGCATGAGTTGCAGTTGAATCATTTCTAAAATGCATCCTTCTTTTTCAGTTACTCTACATGTGATATTAATGTGCAGTGAAACTGAATAAAAATCATGTTTAAAAATGTCTTCTTTACACATACACTGGAAAGCCTTGTTGTTTATGACTGACAGAGATTTGCCAAACTGGCTTAATACTTCATGGAACAGTACCTCTTTCTGTAATTACTTGCTTAAAATGGCATGGGAAAATGCTAAAATATGTTCAGACTGACTATTTTGTAACAGTCTTGGTAACAGTCTTCACATTTATTATGGGGAAATATGTAACTGCAACTTTGATCTTCTTACATAAAATGTTTATATATTCAGTATATATTCACAAATCAATTAAATGCAATGTTAAGATACAAATTAAAGGCTTTTTAGGCTTGGTAATTTTTTTGTAATTATAATTCATTAAAGTAGTTGCTCTTCACAGGTAAGACTAATGCTTTCAGTATGAGTGAATGAAAGTGAATGAACTGACAATCAGAATCCTTGAACTGCATTCACTAAAAAAACTTACAAAAAATACTTTTTAAGTGTTTTTTTGTAGGTGGGCAAGCCCCGCTACACCCCATACCCCCAAACATATATATACCAATTCCACAGTCATACTAATCTGAACAAGGGAGATATTCTCCCCCCCCCTCCCCAAAAAAAGGGCATCTCTGCCAGCACAACTTGCCGACAGTGATTTCCTGTGTAGGAACTCCTATTATCAGTGAGCTGAACCTTTGACAACTGAAGCTTGAGCATTCAGTCTTTGTTCAACAGTAAGGTAAGGGAGACTAGCACCTAACATGTTTAATGGGACGTTACACTTTCTAGCAACTCAATATGAAATTCAGGTTCTACATTTGCATGATATACCTTATCAGTATTCCTTACATGCTTGCAGTAAAGTATGACTAAACCTGTCTGATCTTTGCCATATGTCTCAATACATGTCATGTTGGGAATAGCATATGTGAGGAAAATAGCGATCCTGATGTGTTATTTGGTCATTGTACCACCATACGTACTGTTGTGTTTCAAAAGTTTGAACTATTTTATATTATACACTTTTGTCATGATGTGAGGTATTGCTAGCTATGCCAGGAGAAGTAGGGCAGTGGATGTGTAACATATGCCAGCACAGCTAACTGGAATTTTGTAGAGGATTAGATGTTATTTCTATATCAAACTGATTTGTACAGATGCTTGTGTTGAAGAATGTATTTGTCAAGCTTCTTATGTTAAAAATGTACCAACAGTGTACCCTGCTGGATAGAAGAAGAAATGTACATGTATTACTGTAACTGTTGAAATGTATATATTGTAACAGAAGGTACTGGAAGAGAAGAGGCTAATCTCAATCCACCTGACTTTGAAAGATAATAAGAAATTAAATTACTGGGCCTAGGCCATAAAGATGTTATCTCATAGTTTTGAATGAAGCCAGAGATGGAATGTCTTTAAAAAGTAAGGTTTATTAGCTCCTGTAGGAAGAGTGGAAGTGTTTTATGGTTTTATGACTTCCAGGAGCTGCAGCATATCTTAGCAAGGTTATCTGTGTGTATTATTGACACCTATGTGCTAAATATTGACAGCTTCTGGCCAATGGGGGTTGCATGGGAACCTGAAATCAGATGACCAGATGTATGTGATGTCATTTTGTAATCTAGGACAAAAATGATATTTTAATACTAGGTGAGACTGCATTCTCATGGCAGTCTGTTTCTTGGAACCTAACATAGAAGGATCCCTCACCTAATTAATCTTGCCTTGCTCTATTAAGTAAGTAGGAATCGTAATTCTGTAGATAAGTCAGGAAAATATAGTGAAAATAGTTAAGTACTGTTTTTCTGTATCTGTGTGAATCTATTCATCTGTGTTATTTTAATACTTCATGTGGTTGAAATTCCGTTGTTTATTGTAAACAGATATTTAGTATTTTCATGTTCTTTAATTATTTATTATTAAATATATTTAAAATTTTCATTGTGGCTGGCCCTTTGGAGAATATTTTAATCTCTGAGAGTAGTTATATACATTTGGTGATAGCACCAGAAAGCCTTACTGCTGGTCAAGCTACCATTTGTATCAATATGAATTTCACTCAGTAAAACTGGGCACCCCTGAGAGAGTGTTAGACGAGCTTGCTTGGGAGTGTCTAGTGGCAGTAACTACCTTATAGTCTGGGCAGAAGGTGGCATAGCTAGTAAACCTGTGCCAGCCTTTCCAAGGTGTGTGTGTAAATCAAATCTCAAAGAGTGTGTGTGTCAAATGCTTGGAACAGGGACACAAAGCAATGGTTTCACAGAGACAGTGCTGGAGGACTTGGCTTGGACACTTGGCCAAGGACTTAACTCAACAGCTGTGCCAGTGGGAGCCTTATTGGGGACCTGGAGAGAGACACAGAGAGAAAGCCAGACCCTGGGCTGAGTATGTTCCCTGTGTGCTCTTAAGGGAAATTGGGCTTGATGCAGAAATTTGCATCTAGAAATTTGTTTTAAGTGAACATCCCTCCAAAGTGTCAGTGGTGAGGATTCAGACTCCATGATTACTGGCCCAGAGTTGGGAAGTCACATATTGGTGAGCAGTGGTGTGGCTATTAATTGAACGTCTATAGCCTGTAGGCAGTCACTGAAGGTGTGTATTCTCAGCAGCCACAAGGTAAACATTCAGAGTTTCATTTCACAACAGTTTTATTTATTTATTTTGTTAGTTTAGTTAAGTCAGGAAAAGCAGGCAAAGATGTCAGCAGAAGATTATGGCAAGCTGACAAAGAATCAGTTGGACAAGGTTTTCGAAGCCAAAGGACTGGTGCATGCCAACCTGTCTACAGAGGAAATAATGTCAGCCTTAGTCACAGCTCAGACCAGCAACCAGGTGAATAACCAGCCTGGTGATGGGAATTTGTAGGCCTCAGAAACAGGACGGTTCACCTTTTCCTCAGATGACTTAAAAACCCATCTGGAGTTAGAGACTTGAACTGGAGGCCAAACATTTGGAATTAGAATCAGCAGAGATACTGCAGCATTTAGAGGCTTAAAAATGACAGACTGCAGCATTTGGAGGCTGAAGAAAATGAGAAGCAGTATCAACATGAGAGGGAGATGCTGACTCTTTGTCAGGGTCATGGAGGTAATATGGAAGGAAATAACCAAACCACAGAAGCAATAAAGGTCAACAAATTTCTTCCACAATTTACAGAAGATCATAATTTTGATGTTTTAGTCATATATTTGAAAGGGTATGTAGACAGTATAATGTTGAATAAGTGGTATGATTCCTGACCCCCTTACTCCATGGTAAAGCTGTAACTGCTGTTTCTAATTTGTCTGATGCTGATTGCTTAAACTATGAATAAGTAAAGAAATGTTTACCTGAATGTTTTAAGTTAACACCTGAAATTTATAGAAAAAGTTTCATGAGCATAGATGTAAAGCAGATGGAAGTCTGTGTGATTATTTTTTTTTATTTATTTTACATTTGTTGACCGGGATAGTCCGACTGGATGCATGTCCATTTTCAGCAGAGGCCCGGGGAGAAAAGCTCCAAGGGTAAACATACAGCATTACATAATACCAGCATTACATATATTGCTAAGTTAAGCAATTATTTTCATAGGTGGGTGAGTGGGTGGGTGTCAGGTCACAGTTTTTGAAGTGCTGCCAGACCTTTTGGTGAAGGAACAAGCCCTTAGCACTTTGTCTGAGGGCATGAGAATTTGGCTGGCAGACCTAGAGTGTAACTCTGCAGATAAACCAGGGAAAAAGGGGATCTCTACTTAGCAAAAATGGCATCACTGCCCAGGAAGGGGATACTCAGTGCTTCACATGGATATAAGGGAACCCATGGTGTGCAACCTAAACTATCTCAACGGAGTCCACCAGTAACAATGGAAGCCACTAGTTCAGGTACATTGTCAGGATCAAAGGTTAAATGTTTTAAATGTAACCAGTGGGGCCATGTATCATATAAATGTCCACATAGGCAAGGTGGGGAACAAAAGGTGGGGGAGCCAGCAAGTGAGAATAACAGTATACCAGTGGTAAGTTGTCTGGAGATAACAGGGGTACCAAACTATGTCCAGAGGTTATATCTTATTTTAGTGGATGGAAAACAGGCCACTAAGAGAGAGAGACACAACCTCTGACATAACCATTGCGAAGCCTGTAGTGGTCAAAGAGGAGCAGTACTTGCTTGGGCAGTCCATTCCAGTCAGAGCTTTAGGAGGGACCCCATTTCAAATGCCTCTGGCCAGGATTCACCTTGACTGCGAGGGTGGAAAAGAAACCTAGCAAGTAGGTGTGTTTGAGGGTATCCCTGCAGATGTCTTTATAGGGAATGTTTATGAGAATGCAGGACCTTGTGTGGATGCAGTTAAATGCAGTCAGGTTTGGAGATGGACATGTGGGTCTGGTAGTCTGGGGGAGACCCAAACAGACCCCCACACCTGAAGCCAGGCCTGGTGGGGTGGCTATTTCAAGGAGGGAGCTACCCTGCAGCAGTGAGCCTGAAGGTGAGCCACAGATGCTGGTAGGTACTAATGTTCCTTGGACAGAGTAACTGCAAGGGCAGAGGTGAGTGGTAGTACCCAGGCTGACAGTGAAGCACTGCTGTCAGAGGATAACAGACTTGCTGTGGAACGGAAGCTGGGAAGAGTTACAAAGATGGATTTGGGACAGGTTCAGCTCTCGGACACTACACTAACAGGCTTGAGGGAGGTAGCTAAGGAGGTACCTGATTCTCAAGAAAAAGGGGAATCTGTATACTGGAACAAAGGGTTACTGTATAGAGACTAGATTCCTGAAGGAGGGCTAGAGGGTGAGGTAATACAGCAGCTGGTAGTTCCTAGAGCCTACCGTCTGGCACTTATAGCCATAGTCCATGATATTTCTTTTGCAAGTCATATGGGCATAAAGTGTGCCGACAGACATATTATGCCAAACATTTATTGGTCTGGGATTGCAAGGGATGTAGCAGGACATGTAGGACCTGTGAGCAGTGCCAAAAAATAGACAAGGCAGGAGACAAGGTCAAGGCTCATTTGATGCCTTTGCCTGTGATTGAGGAGCCATTTCAGAGGGTAGCTATGGATATTGTTGGGCCTCTGAGTACCCCAGGTTCCACAGGGAAGAAGTATATCCTGGTGCTATTACATTATGTTACTACATACCCTGATGAGGTCGTGGCTCTGTCCTCTATGGAGGCAGAGAAGGTGGCAAATGCTTTGTTAGAGATTTTCAGCAGGGTAGGTTTCCCAAAAGAAATACTGACTGACATATGTGCCAATTTCATGTCAGACCTACTGGCTTGTCTGTGTAAGCACTGTGGGGTGAAGCACCTAAAAAACACTCTGTACCATCCCAAGACTAATGGCCTTGTGGAGAGGTTAAACTCTACACTAAACACCATGCTACAGGCATTTGCAGACCAGTTTAGGAGAGAGTGAGACAAATATTTGCCCCATCTGCTTTTTGCATACAGAGAGGTACCCCAGGAACCCATAGGTTTTTCAACCCTTGAGTTTCTGTATGGACAGAGGGTGAGGGGGGCCTTCAGATTTGATTTGTGATAAGTGGGAGGGTTAGTATGAATCCCACAAGGAGTCTGTTGTTGCATATGTCCTAAACCTCAGGACAAGGCTTAGGGAACTCCTGGGCTTGGCCCAGGAGAACCTGGCAGTAGCCCAATAGCAGCAAAAGGTCTGATATGACAGGAATGCTCAAGCCTGAGAGGATGCTGTGGGACAGCAAATGATGGTTCTTATTCATGCCAGACACAATCAGCTGCAGGCAGCTTGGGAGGGACCCAAGCTGCCTGCAGCTGATTGTGTCTGCAGGCAGCTTGGGAGTGACCCTTCAAAGTGGTAAGGAAAGGCAATGATGTTAACTACGTGGTAGACCTGTGAGGCAGGGGACAGAGGCACAATCTGTTCCATGTAAATATGATGAAACCTTAACATGATAAGGAAACCCTTATGCTAAGTATTTGCAGCAGGAAGCAGGAGAATTCTGAGGTGATCTATGGCTACAATGAGACAGCCAGCAAAATACCATGTTAGTATGGTGGAGCCTAGGTTTGCAGGCATATGACATGACAGTGCAGCACTGTAGTGGAGTCAGCAATGCCAATGCAGATGGGGGTCTCAAAACAGGGTATGGGTTACTATATTCCCAGATAGGCACATTCCTCTCAACCAAAATGTTTCAATGGTCACTTGAAAGGCTAGCACGAGTCTTCAAGTGGGGGAGAGATGTGAAGATGTGAGGTATTGCCAGCTATGCCAGGAGAAGTACGGCAGTAGATGTGTAACATATGCTAGCATGACTAGCTGGAATTTTGTAGAGGATTATATGTATTTTTATATCAAACTGATTTGTACAGATAATTGTGTTGAAGAATGTATTTGTAGAACTGCTTGCATTAAAAATGTATTAACAGTGTGCCTTGTTGGACAGAAAAAGGAATATAAATGGATTAGTGTAATTGTTAAAATGTATATATTGTAACAGAGGATACTGGAAGATAATAGGCTGATCTCAATCTACCTGACTTTAAAAAACAGTAAGAAATGAAATTACTGGACCTAGGCCATAAAGATGTTATTTCACAGTTTTGAATGAAGCCAGAGATGCAATATCTGTAAGAAGTATGGTTTATTAGCTCCCGTAGGAAGAGTGTAAGTGTTTTCTGGTTTTGTGACTTCGAGGAGGTACAGCAGATCTTAGCAAGTTGTGTGTGTGTGTGTGTGTGTGTGTGTGTGTGTGTGTGTGTGTGTGTGTGTGTGTGTGTGTGCATACTATTAACACCTATGTGCTAAATCCTTGCATCTTCTAGCCAGGGGGGTTGTATGGGAACCAGAAGTCAGATGACCAGATATATGCAATGTCATTATGTAATCTAGGACAAAAATTGTATTTTAATACTAGGTGAGACTGACGTCTCATGGCACTCTGTTTTGGAAACCTGACATAGAAGGAATAGTAACTCTTTAGATTAGTCAGGAAAATATAGTGAGATTAATTCAGTGTTGTTTTTCTCTATTTGTGTGAATCTATTTATCTGTGTAATTTTAATATTTCCTGTGGTTAAAACTATGGTGTTTATTGTAAATAGATATTTAGTATTTTCATGTTCTTTTAATATTTATTATTAAATATATTTAAAGTTTTTATTGTGGCTGGTCCTTAAGAGAATGTTTTAATCTCGGAGAGTACTTATATATATTTGGTGACAGCTCTGGTTACTGCTGAAAGCCTTGCTTTTGATCAAACTACCATTTGTATTAATATTAATTTCACTCAGTATAATTAGGTACCCTTGAAAGAGCCTTAGAGTAGCTGGCTTGGGAGTGTCTGGTGGCAATAACGTCCTTATAGTCTGGGCAGAAGGGGGCACAGCTAGTAAACATGTGTTAGTCTTTTCCATGTGTGTGTGTGCGTGTGTGTGTGTGTGTGTGTGTGTGTGTGTGTGTGTGTGTGTGTGTGTGCAAATTAAATCTCAAAGAGTGTGTATGTCAGCTGCTTGGGACAGGGATACGAAGCACTGATTTCAGAGAGGGTGCTGGAGGATTTGGCTTGGACACTTGGCTGAGGACTTAACTCAACAACTGCACCAGTGGGGACCTGGAGAGAGACATAAAGAGAAACCCATACCCCAGGCTGAGTGTGTTCCCTGTGTGCTCTTAAGGGAAATAAATCTGGATGCAGAGAGCTGCATCTAGAAATACTGGGTGCATCCATTTTTATTCCAAGTGAATGTCCTTCTCCATTGTCAGTGGTGAGGATTCAGGCTCCTTGATTATTGGCACAGAGTGGAGACATTACAACATGCATGGGTTTTCCTGAGAACTCTGTCAAAACCATTTTCCAATCATGCAATACACAGCTTAGGAAATATTGCAGACTGTCACTATATACCTAGGCATGCTGCATTATTTCAGGCTCTTTTAAGTATGTGATTTCATTCTGCTCAGCTGTACATGCAGGTTGACAAAATTCATGTCCTTCAAGGAACAATAAATACTAAACATTCATGCAAGTACCTCACTGTGTGAAGAAGATGTCCATAAAATAATCTAATAATAACTGTTTGACCTGTGATAAAGCATTCTCACACATGTACATTTACAGTAAAACTGCTTTATTGCCATAGCTCTGCATACATATCTACTTACACACACACACACATATATATATATATATATATATATATATATATATATATATATGTGTGTGTGTGTACATATACACAAACACACATATCTACTTAAAATAATCTGCACTCAAACATCTAGACACAACACAAAATAATGATAAAAAATATATCTAAACTTAAAAATACTTAAACTGAATAATACTGACAAACTCTAACCACATCCAAAGCCAAAGGTTTTGCAAGGAGGATGCCCGTCTGCATCTCCTATGTAGGGGTTGCATGTCCCATGCCCCCTGCTACTTATGTATATCAACTCCGAGGTCACACAACAGTAGGGAAGTTGCATAAACCTTTCCCTAGTATAACTCGGATTTTGTCAATATTTTTTTTATATATTTTTGAGTTAAGACTTTTTGTCAAGATTTTGTATTTATATATATTTTTAGTTTAGATTATTTAAGGTGTGAACACACAAGAAAGAGCTGATAGTTAGTTCATTCCTCACTGATGATTTAGCAATAAACAGCCAACAACAAAATTGGACCTAGAAGGCCTACTTCACAAAAGGTCTTTTGTTCTAACAATAATAAAATAAATAGGCTAGCAGTGTCGTGTCTGGAACCTTTAACTACTTAAACTACTGGATTGTTTAACTCTTTAAAAACACAGGAGAGAGCCAAAAGGGCTAAATATACTAACAGTAGCCAAAGCAGAAATGATAGCTGGTAGGACCGAATTGAGCTCCATAAACGTGATCACAAGATGGGTTATTAGTCAACAAAACTGATGTCTCAGGGCTAGAAAAAGGCAACAATGAGGGAAGAATAAGATTTGAATGAAGCTACAGGGAAATGATTCTTAAGTGTAAAACAGGAATGTATTAACTAAATAAAATGTTTAATTTTCATACTTATACTTAGGTGTGTTACACTTGAGATGAATCCGATGAAGCCTTTAGAGTGAAAGCAACAGCAAAAGTGTAATTGGTATAATTTTCTAGATTTTTCTTTTTTTTTTTACTAGCAAATTTTTTTTTCCTTTGGTATGGTTCCATTATCTTTATTCTCATAGTCTTCATATAAGGCGAGGGACCACAATGACACTTTGCTGCTGGTCCTGGACTTACAGGAAAACTGCCCCTGGTCAGGGAGGAATATCTAATAACATTGCTGACAAGGTCACCAAACTGAGGCAAGATCCTACATATGGACCCTCCCCTAGTGTCTCAATTGTATATAAAACTAGCTAATGTTTTACAACACTGTACACTGCAGTACTTATTCATTCCTCAGTAAAGACTTGGGTTATACTCAATCAAATGGATGTTCATGATCTTTATTTTACACTAGCAGAGGCTACACTTTGAAAGCGATAAAACCATAGAGCAACTATAGAAGAAAGGCAACTATATGAAAGGTGTTTTAAGGGCTGAACCACTTTTTGTTTATATGTATATACGTACATAATTTTATATATATATATATATATATATATATATATATATAGATATATATATATATATATAGATATTTACTTTATCTTTTCTGGTTTCTAGTCAGAAAAACTTGAGCTATTTCCAATCCACCCACTTACCCCTCACATGGCTTCTCACTGGATTCCTTTCACTTGCTTAATGTTCCTTTCTTATTTGGCATCCATAAGTGGACAAAGTAATATAGGTGAAGCTTGACCTGGTCTCATTAGAATAGAAACATTGCTCTTTTGCTCCTGTAGTCTTACCCCATGAAGATATACTACAGTTTTCTGTTTGTGGCTGCTTATGACATCTCAGTCTCCACCTGGAGGTCAGTTCTGTCAGTGAACAATGTCCTGAGATGGTTTTTCTGCTTTTTATGAAGATGTTTCTTCATAGTTTGGTTGGGCCTTGCATCCCCCACATGCATAGTATTTGGTTTGGACTGTTTTCTGCTTTTTGCCATCATTACCACCACTGTCAGATGCTATTTCACACCAGGGTAGTCATGGTCCAAGTGTAGTACCTTGCACTTGTCTGCACATAAACCTTAATTGCCATTTTACTGCTCATTTGGTCAGTTTTTCCAAGTCCTTCTTCAGCCTTTCCTCCCACAGAACACTCCTGCACCTAACCCTGCATCAGCAAAGAAGTCAGTCTTTTTCTGATTCCTCAGATATGTCTAAATGAATAAACTATGGAGTCCTAGATCAGATATGTGCGTTACCCCAGTAATCCAAACTTCTCAACAGTTTACTGATGCTCCACTAATCCTGTTCCTTATTCCTAACATTGTACTACTCACCACAGGTCTACATGTTGTTCTTACCTCCCAAGTCCCAATCCCTCCACTTTTCCCATAAATCAAGCATGTGAGACCTAGCCAAAGGTCGTGGTAAAGCCCAAGTAGATCATACCTGCCGGAATATTCTCTGCCATGTTCAACTGTAACTCAGACCATGTTTGGCTTGATAGATGAATCAGGGCATGAGCCAGTGTTAGTTAACTTCCTGTTGATTGCTGTGTCATATGAAAACAGTAGATTCATAGTAATTGCATAAACAGTCTATGCATATACCACTAATAACTGAAAAAAACAACTTAGCCACTGAAAATGCCAACTTTTGCAATTAATCAAAAAGTAAGCATTTTTGCAGTGGGAGGGGGGAGTAGGACCCTGTTGTCTCTGCCACATATCTATAAAATAAATGCAAGTTTATAGGTTCATAGGTGTTTACTAAGCTAATGACCACAAGGGCTTTTTTAAACCTACAGACTAGCAATAGTACGCAAGTACGGCAACAGTGCATGTCCAAACATCAAGTCAAAATCACATAAAAAAGCCTAGCCATCCATCCTAAATCTCTGACAAGTTCTGATACCCTTGATAAGTGCAAGCAGAGGTTTGGGAGATAAAACATTTACAAGCAGGGCCTGGGAGATAAACCATTTACAGGTTGCCTGTGTCCATTAGAGACAAAGGTGACAAACCAGGGATGACTTTCCTGTTCCCCATCCAATTGTCCAAGTTACACTTGAATTGAGTTAGGGAGGAACTCTGCTTCACATGGATGAGGATCCTGTTCCATAGACAGGATAGTTTCTGGGATACATACCTGTCTCTCCAGCATATCATATCAGACAGGGTTTAGAGTCTTTAGAATGGGTAATTCCTGAGCTTCTTGTGGATATACAGGAGGAGGATCAGGAGTAGGGTCTGGTCTGGTAATTGCAATGCCAGACATAGATCATCCCTCAAAAGCCTGTAGGAGACAGACTACAGGGATAGAGCTGAGAGGCAGTGCATCTAGTATAGGATATTTGGCCTGCCTGTACTCTTTTAGTGAGAAACCTCTGTGGACGTTCCAATTTTTGGATGTGTCTGGTTGGGTACATACCAAAGGGGGCATTGCACTCAATGAGAGGTCTGATGAATGCCAAATGCAGTGGAACAATGATTTCCTTGCCATATCTTTGTTTTATAAGTTGCGCAACATAGAATGATTTCCTCACCACTGTAGACATGTGATGGTCAAAGGCTAGATTACTATCTATGTGTGTACCTAACTCCCTGACTACTAGGTAATCTCTAAAGGGGCTGTTGTCAATATGATAGTTAGCAGGGGTAGATGACTTCCCAAAGGATACTATTATGCATTTCTTGGCATTTAATTTTAGTCCATGGCTCTGACAACAGTTGTTTGTCTGTGTCAGCCCCTCCTGAAGAACATTTATGTCAGTGTGTGATTCAATGACAGCTCCTAATTTGCAATCATCTGCAAATGTAGTCAGCCAGAGACCACTGACATTGGTCTTGATTTCAGAGAAGTAAATATCAAAAAGGAATGGTCCAAGGACTGATTCCCTGAGGATCTCCACTTGTGACTGGCCTCTTTTTAGCGGTGGATTCCCCAATTCTAACTTTCTGGGTCCTGTCTGTGAGCCATTTGGCTATCCACTGAGTGACACACGAGTTTGTACCTAACCTCTTGAGTTTGTTAACAATGCCCGAATAGGGTATTGTGTCATATGCCTTGGCCAGGTCAAGGTAGGCAGTGTGAACCATTTTTCCTTCATCCATTGCTTTGCTTACCTTCTCAAAGAAGTCCAAAAAGTTGATTATGATCCATTGCATAAAAAGATGTTATTCTCCAGCACTAGCCTCAAAGCTTCCAATATTAATATATTTGTGTTGTCATCATAAATCTTTTTACTATTCAACACTTCTTCAATGGCCTTCAAGCCATAATCATTACTAATTACTGTGAACAAATTATTAGGTTCATAGGTTAGTACTAGGCTAACTGCCCTTGGGAGACATTTTTAAGCCTAGCCAATTATCCTTTGTGAGACTCAAACCCTGCACCTTGTGTTTGTAAGGCAAACACCTTAACCATTAGCTCACCCTCCCAACCCCAAACCCAGGACCCTGCACACTATAACCCAAGTGATTTACCACTAAGCCTTGGCAGATGTTTTGACATCTAAGGTCACAAATAGAGTCCCATCTAAAGCCAAATGTTGGCTTACATCATATAATTTATTTAAGAACTGTCCTAAATCTTTTAAGATTCTAGGAAATTATCATATTAATACTTGCAATTTATGTTCTACTCATATAGATATATGTTCCGTTAACCATCCTTGACCTGATACTATAGACCTCATAGGGGGAGGTAAAATATTTTTATGCATTTTGGGCAGAGCTTTGAATGAAGGAACTACTGGATGCTGTATGTGAAAGACATTATACAAATCTTCCTTCAACATTTCTACCTGTTTTAAAGATGTTAACTGACTTCTAACTTTACTAATTATATGTTTAATCATTACAGGGGAAATAGGTACATAAGTCAATATATTGTTCAAGTGGCAAACTTCATGACACCCATGCCAATGGACAATACAGTTATGACTGCTGAATCCTACCTAGATGCACTCTATAAGCACTTACATGAGTGCATGGATCATGCTATCCCAAACAAAACTAAGATGCTATCCTCCAAAAAAGGAAGCCAATCTGGTGGCCCCCTGCCATAAACAAACTCTACAACAGAAGGAAGAAACTGTTGCAAAAGAGAATAAAATCCCATGAGTGGAGGAGTTCCCTGGTCAGCCTCAGTAAGAAGCTGAGATCCCTTATAAGATCCTCCAAAGCTAGCTATGAAAACAAAATCGCCACTGATTCTAGGGACTACCACAAAGCATTCTATAGCTATGTCAAGAATCTCAGTGGCAACACTCAGATCTGCTCTGAGTTACAGCACAATGGCATGAAAATTACAGAACCAACTGATATTGCCAACATCCTGGCAGTTAGGTTCAGTGCTAACTTTACCCCCCTCTCACCCCCTAAAGGGCCGTATCTATACAGGAAGAATGAGAGTCCCTGTAATCACAACTATACAGGTAAAAGCTGCACTCTCTAAAGCCAAAAACACAGCATCCATGGGACCGGACAGCATCCCAGGCTGCGTTTTACATGAACTTCAGAATGAACTGGCTCCACACTTAAGCACCATGTTCAACCATAGTCTCACATCAGGCTTTGTGCCCACTGAATGGCGCACAGCAACAATTATCCCACTCCACAAAGGGGGAGCCACCACTGATCTCGGGAACTATCGCCCCATTAGCCTGATGAGCCTGGTCTGTAAGGCCATGGAACATATCATTATGGAACTCATAAACAAAGACATCGGTAACCTGCAAACTCTAGACCCCACCCAGTTCGGGTTTGTGAAAGGCAGATCATGCCTCCTGAACCTGATCGACTTCTTTGAGGCAGTCGCCAAAGCTGTAGACGAGGGTAAGGTGGTTCACACAGCCTATCTTGACCTCGCCAAGGCATTCAACATCATCCCCCATTCTGGAATTATAGCTAAACTCACTAAACTAGGTATAAATCCCTATGTCACAAGATGGGTTTCCCACTAGCTCACTGATAGAACCCACACTATAAAAGTTGCAGACTCCAAATCTGACTTCAAACCAGTGACAAGTGGAGTACCACAGGGTTCAGTCCTGGGACCTCCTGTTTGGTATCTACTTCTCTGAAGTACAGGCTAACACAGAAGATCTTTGGCTAATGAACTTCACAGATGACTGCAAACTAGGAGCCATAGCTGAGTCCCCAAATGATGTGGACATCCTACAGAAGAGCCTCACTGAGACAGATACATGGTGTCAGAGCCATGGCCTCAAGCTCAATGCCAAAAAGTGCATTGTCATCCCCTTTGGTAAAAACTCTGTACCCATGAACTAACACATAGGCAGCAGTCTACTTAATGCCGAATGTGTGATAAGAGACCTGGGGACCCAGGTGGACAGTAGTCTCTCCTTTGATAATCATATAGCCACAGTAGTCAGGAAATCCTTCTAAGTGGCACACATCACAAAAGGGTTCTCATCTAGGAAAATAGGTAATTGTTCCCCTCTACTTGACACTCATTAGACCCATTATACAGTACAATGGCCCTTTTGGAATGTACCTCACAAGACATCTGCAGCAGCTGGAAAGGCCACAGAAGTACCTCACAAAGAGGGTTACTGGCCTCAAACAGATGCCCTACACCGACTACTCCGAGGTGATCGCTGCCTAACATATAAAATTATGTCAAACCCAGAGTTGTTGGACATGCTACACATAAAGAAATCCGAATCCCTCCAAGCTACACGCTCTAGGGACCTAAACCTTGTCACCACAATAAACAGGACATGCTGGAGGGATAGATTCATGTCCCAGAGACTTCCCATACTCTGGAACAAGCTACCCATCTATGTCAAGCAAAGTTCCTCATTAGCACTCTTCAATAAAAATCTTGATGAGTGGATGGGAAATAGGAAATACATCCCAGGAATCACTTCTGTGGCTCTGCTCGACAGGGGCACAGGAAAATAACTTTCTTGGGTGGCATAAGCCAGGGAATCTTGTTGGCTAGGCTTACTTAGGCACTTAGGCCAATAGCCTGATACCTACCTATGAACTATGAATTAGAACATTCAAAGCCTCTACATATGCCGCTGTATCCATTATCGTAATAGCACCTCCTTTTCGGCTGGTTTTATTACTATTCCCTCATGTGTAAGTTTTACCAAAGCTTGTCTCTCAGAAGGGGATACATTGTTGAACTTACATGGAGACTCTTGAAAATAATGTCTAATATCCATTTCACAAGTTTTCAAGAATGTATTTACCATTGGATGCATTACTGGAACAAAAGTGCTTGGATGCAGCCAAGTATTTGTTTGTGTTTGCCCATCCCCATACATATTCCTTAAATTCACATTTCAGCCAAACAACTGTAGGTCTTATATTACTTCACTTAAAACAGAAGACCTACTGGGCACAAATGAAAGCCCTTTACTTAAAACATAAAGCTGCTCTTTAGATAGAAAAACACTGGGAATGTTAAAAACATTAGAAAATACATAACAGTCACCATCATTTGTCAGTCCATAACCTTCTGACATTTCACATCTCTCCGGATCGATCGCCCTCTTCTGTGCTCACTGTTCTTCCTCACCGGGACTGGAAATTGCGGAAAATCCATTGTGTTAGTGTTAACTAAAGTTTGGATTTTCAGTATAGCTCCAGTATTTGACTTCTGATGTACGTTGCTCAGGTTATTGTCACTAGAGGAAGTCAGTTGTGCACTTCCACCCATTTCACTTATTGCTGTGAATGGTATTTCAGCTGTTGCCATAGCAACAGCCTTCTGTTGCTGTGTGGAACATTGTTGATTTTCTAATGAATCAACATTAGTATGTGCCACATCAGCAGCATTGGAATTAAATCTGTGTCTGTTGTTACGTCTTACCCCAATGTTCGGGGGTTCACGTAGCCAAGTGAAAATATTACTAGATAAAAATCCTGATAGTCTCTAAGTATTTTCTTCTGCTTTAACTGTTGTAACTTGCTCTCAAAGAGAGTTATATTATTCAAAACATCTGTAATTTATTTTGGTGCTGTACAGACGTAAAAGGCATTTCTAAATTATTCTGTATCTCATTAATCTCATCACAAAGCTTTTGTTCCATTGGTGTAAAGACATCAATGAAAAGAGTAGTTCCTTTATTGAAAGCTCTGCCCAAATGCATAAAAATATTTTACCTCCCCCTATGAGGCCTATAGTATCAGACCAAAATTCAGGACATTTCTTAAATTATATGATATAAGCCAAGATTTGGATTTACATGGGACTCTATTAGTGACCTTAGATGTCAATAATTTGTTCACAGTAATTAGTAATTATTATGGCTTGAAGGCCATCAAAGTGTTGAATAGTACAAAGATTTACAATGACAACACAATTATATTAATACTGGAAGGTTTGAGGGTAGTGCTGGAGAATAACATCTTTTTATGCAATGGATCATACTATAGGCAAATGCAGGATGTGGCTATGGGCACACCTTGAGCAAATTCCTATGCAAATTTAGTATTAGCCTTTAGGGAGGAAGAAAAAAAAATTAATTATAATCATGAATGGACTGAAGCTTTCATTTACTATGTAAGACTTATAGATGATATTTTTTTCTTGTGGGGACAAGAAGCTGGGAAATTAATGAGCTTTGTAGCTTTGTAGAATACATGGCAAGTACTATCAGTTTCCTCAAATTTACAATTACTCATAGTGATAAGACCATTGACTTCTTAGACATAACTCTGTGTAAGAACTCAGCGGGGAAATTGGATATTACTTTATATAGAAAAATGTGCTGGAGAAATCATTATTTGGATTCACAGAGCATGCACCCCATGCATACATTTCAGAACATAGTAATAGGACAAGGGCATAGAATATCATGACTATGTGCAGACGTGGATGTATTTAAGAAAGAGTTGGATGTGTTGCATGGTCATTTAATGAATAGGGGATATACTCAGGAACAGATAACTAAGGGGAAGGATGAAGTGATACATAATAGGAAAGGTAGATGCAAGCCCTGGTTTTCTAAAAAAGACGACATGGCATCTAGCTTGAATACAGCTGCTTTAAGAAATGAGAATAAACCTAGGATAAAGTTATGGTACAGTAATAATATATATGGTATATGTGACATTATTACGCAAAATTGGAAGACTTTTAAGAGGGATGAGGAATTGAGAGATAAAATAGATGATGATCCCCAGATTCACTTTTAAATGAAATAGTAACTTAAAAGATCTACTTTGCCATGAACCTGATGTGAATATTAAAAAGAATAAAGTGTAGCTCACAAGTAAAATAGGTACTTTTCCATGTAAACACTGTAAAGCATGTGCATACATAAATAGTCAAAATTATTTTATACATCCTAGTACTAATAGAAGGTATACTTTTGAATTTTATGCAAACTGTCAATTTAATTTATTTGGCACAGTGTAGATCTTGCCCCAGTTTTTATGTGGGCATGACTAACTGCAAGTTCAAGACTAGAATACTAAATCATTTCTCTTCTACTAGACTCAGAGATGAACATAATGCCCTTTACCAACATGTAGCCCTTTTTCCTGAACACTCCTTTTCCTTTATGGCATTAAACATGATCAAGATGAACAAAAGAGGGGGTGATGTGGTGAATATAACAGAATGCACAAGAAGTACAATGGAGTATAGAATTAGCATCTGACAGCCTACCAGGATTAAATGCATCTATTCCTTTAAAACCTGCCTTAAAAAAGAGGAGGCTAAACAATGTATGTGATTGGTTGTTTTAAAATTAATTGAATGTTTTAAATGGTATATATGAGTTTTCATTTGTATTCGTTTTTATTGTCGAAATAAGGGTTTTCTACCCGAAAGCGCTAACATTTGTTTTATAATAAATTATTACAATGGTCTAGTTGGACTCTGATTTCTTTTTGGTGAGATAATTTCAATTAGCATGTAAAGGCTGAATCCACTGAGCATATTGAAACAGCATGTTTGTTCAGAAGCAGGAAAGAACGAAATAGGGAGTTCCACAAAAACAAAAGGAAATGAGTGGTAATAGTGCTTACAAGTCATAGAGTAATGTAATTTCTATATACAGGATGAAAAATCAATAGAAGTGAGAGAACGCAGGAGTCAAGCTGTGGAAGTAAATGATGGTCTATCCAGGGCTCATACTGGAAACAAGATGAATGCTGTGTAAGCAAAAGATGAAGCTGAAAAAGATGAGCCAAAACAAAACATTGACTGTTCACTGAATATTTTCAATACAGAAAGGCATATGGGGAAGAGACACAGCCTTGAATATGAAGAAGAAGAAGGAGAGGAATAAATGTAATTTGTCAGATTAAATGCTAATAGTGTAAAACCTTAAAAAGTAGGTCACTTACTTTAAACTGTTTTCTTTTGCAGTTTTCATTTATGCATGTAAGAAATTAATGATTTAGAAAAGGCTTGAGCAACAGTAAATGATAGAAGTAATAGGAAAGGAAGAGCGTTCTGGGGGTATAGATAGGTCTGAATGGATGGAATTGGGTGATGCTGAAGAAATACATTTTGTATGAAGGGAGACTCCTACCTGTTAATGCTACATGTGAAATACATTTCTTACTGAGACTGATTTGCTCATACCTCTCCCAAATCTAAGCAGTATTTCTAATAATATTTTAATAATATTTAATGTTACTGGACATTTTTGTTTGTTTAGAAAAACGTTTTATGGAACAGCGACTTATTTTAGTTGAAAAAATGCAGCTCATTTAGCTGACATAAAGTATTTGGAAAATGGTCAACAACACTGCTTTAAAATCTATAATGAATCCTAAGCATACAACTTTCTCCATAGCAGAAACAGTTGATGTTTTGAGCATGCATTTTTATTTGCTGGAAGTTCTGTAAATTTTGGCTGATGTAGCAGAATAAAAGTAGCAATCCAGTGCTTGTCTTTTACAGAATGAATTTGCTCAACACTGTAGATCTGGTTTTGTTCATGGAAAACTAGAAACTAATGATTGCAAGTATAAATGGTGGAGGATGTTTATGAACACAGGACGTGAGTAGTCAGCTGATTGAAACTGAATATAATGGTTACTGTGACACCCATGCAATGACCCAGTAATCAAGGAGCCTCAATCCTCACCACTGACAACAATGAGGGCCATACACAATGGGAGGATGACAAGTACACACACAGTGAAGTACAATTTCCCTTAAGAGCACACAGAGATCACAGTCCATCTGGGCCTGGTTTCTCCCTGTTTCTCCAGACCCCCAATAAGACTCCCCACTGACACAGCTATAGGGTTAATATCTCAGCCGAGTGGCCAAGCTAAGACCTCCATCACCCTCTCTGTCCAACCAGTGCTTCGTGTCCCTGCCCAAGTAGCTCACACACACACACACACACACACACACACACACACACACACACACACACACACACACACACACACTTTGAGATTTGATTTATATACACAAAGACACTTCTGGGGAAGGCTGGCACAGGTTTACCAGCTATGCCCCTTTCTGCTCAGACTATAAGGTAGTTATCACTGCCACCAGCCAGCTCTTTATCAGCTACTCTAAGGCCCTTACAAAGGGTGCCCAATCCTACTGTGTAATGTTACTATTATCCAAATGGCAAGTGTGACCAAGAGCAAGGCTACTGCAGTGGCCTATACAGTGTCCCAAAATACATATGCAAGTACCCTAAGAGCTTAAATATGCCTCACAAATATCAGCCACAAAGATAGGTTTATATATATTTAATAATAAAAGAACAAGACAATACTCAATCAACACAGTAGCTACAGAGTTCAGAATCACTGCAAATATTTTAAAACAGCATTGTAGGACAGTCTCAAATAAATACAGAAAACATCTAAACTAATCTTTACCATATGCCTATCTATAGATAAAAGAAATTACTTTTCCCTAGTTACTTACTATTAGCAAGGCAAATGCAGATGATAATGAGTGGATGTTCTTGTTAAGTCCAAGACAAGATACAAAATGCACAGTCTTTCTCTGAGAGAGTTCTTAAATTACTATCAAACATTACTGCTGGGTCAGCTTGGATGACATCACTCTTTTTCGCCTGCCTTCAGTTCCCAAGTCAACAGATACCAACAGCATTTTATCACCTCTGTGTGAGAAGTAAATATCTCTCAGATGTGCAGCTGCTAGGAAGCAATAAAGCAATTTGCATTTTAAACCCAGTAATTAAAACTACTTTCAAGACAATAGAAAAACTTCTAGCTCTAGACATCGTGTCTGCTTGCTGCATTTAAACTGAGAGATAAAACACAATTGTAAAACACTTTGATTCCAACTTATTTGCTTGAAGTTTTGCAAGTTAACTCTGTATGTTCCAGCTTCTACTATTAAAACATAATCTGCACAGGTATATAGTTTATATACATTTCTGTTCTTTTCCAGTAGGATATACCATGGTTACATTTTTGAAGCTCAGCACATAACATACAGTTCTCTTACATTTGTAAGACAAGATTATGAATCACATTAATTTTCACAAATGACATATGATTATTTACAAAATTTCAGATAGCTGGGCTGGCAGTGTCACAGTTACAATTGGCATTAAAAGAAGTAGCAGCTACAGATGGGCCACCTGTAGTCATCTTGAGCTAAGCTGAAGCCTGAGGACATACTTAACTCTAACTCATGGTCTGGCAAATTACTGATACAGGAACAAGAGGAGATTTTATTTTTTTAAGTATCTTATTCGGCTAGGCATGCAGGCTGTTAAGTCATTTCTTTTAGTCCAGTCATGTCAGATACATACTCCAGCTGGATAAAATCTCAGAAGGTACAGTACTAGAAAAGATTTCTTATAACTTGAGTTCAGTCTCCATTTAGGTGCTTTACCTACCAACAGTTGTGCTATGACATTGATTAGGATAAACTGGATAAACATCAAAAAAACAGTTTTATCACTTAGCAGGGACATTAACAAGAACAAATGTCATCTTTTTCAAGGATTTTCTTTCTTTTATAGGTCATTTTATAAATACTGGTAGAGCACTAGATATGTCTGTGGACAGTGGTAATAGTACAAACTCTCCACAGAAGCATTTGATTAATTTTCTAAAGTTACTTTTATCATAGTGAATAGCATACCTCTTAATTGTGTGGTATTAGCTAAAATATATTCATTTTAAAGTGAAAATAACAGGGCATCTTGAAATTTAGAGCATGTCCTTTAAATGATGATTTCTGGAGTGCAGTTTGCCCCTTGTTAATTCAGTCTGTGGCTCACTGGTGGTTGCAATATGATGATGTCACTAAACAAACAACCACAACTGCTTCCATGCACAAATATATGTGAAGCTCACTTGTGGTTGCAATACGATGATGTCACTAAACAAAAAAACACAACTGCTTCCACACACAAATATATGGGAAGCAGAAGGGACTTGGAAAACTGCATTTTGTCACTATAACAGTGAAATGGTAAATTGTATGCAGTCATCAAAACTTTTTTTTTCTAACTCTACTCTCACCACTTAATAAATGTCCTGTACTGCAACATGGAAGCATTTATGCAGCAATGGAAAGCTGTATTAGCTTCTGGTGTATATAAATATTTAGCTCAATATATTGTAAATAGTTTTAGGAAATGTGTACATATATTCATCTACGTCTATTTTATGTAACATACAATTATCTTGCTTGATATGTCTTGGAGCTTTTCTCCCCGGGTCTCTACTGAAAATGGATATGTATCCAGTTGGACTAGCCCGGTCAACAAATGTAAAATAAATAAAAATAAAATAAAATAAATATTTGACACTTTCTTCCTGATTCCTTGTTCAGTTTGAGAGAATTGAACATTTAACAAAATGAGCTTTCTGTTTATTTATACATATAAGTTATTCCAGAGTATGTACTAGTCAGTTCCTTCTCACTAAGGTTTAGTGATGAAAAAGTGTTTTCAGATATCGCCCTGTAAAGCCCTTCTTCCACAGTTATTATTCTTATCTTAACCATGATTTTTGGCATCACTTTTATTTCATCTTCCTTCTAGGACCTGAAACATGATGAAGCTATGCAAAACAAGCATAAACAATAAATGATCCACACAGCATTTCAGTCAAAATAATAAGATGCAAAACAGGCATGAGTTTTAAATAACATAAATGCATCACAGCTGAAGTCTTGCCTGTCTAAGTATACGCCTATGTTTATTATCTAAAACATTTACACTCATTTGATAAAATAAAGCTCAATAAATAAAATATAATTATCTGTTTATTGCAATTAACATCGGAAGATGTAAATGACAGCTGAACCCTATTATTGTATTTAAATGGGGATTATGTGGAGTAAGTTTCAAAGTACTTATGGAAATCCTAGATAAAATTAATGAACTGAAATAAAAGGGAACATATGAATGATAGTTACATTTCTAGAACAATGCTTTTTTTGTTAAGATATGCCGGTTATATTACTCTGCTTGTGTTTTAGATCCCTTCCTTACCACTCTGCTGTTTGTAATTGCAGGTGTATATAGTATGTTCCCACAGACTATTGCAAAAAAATTTAATTCAGTTCTGACCATTCAGCACCTACTGCTGCTGCATTTTCAACAGATTAAGCATTCAGTGTATATTGCATTTGGCGTGAGTATTTTGTCATTTCATTCTTCCAAAGGAATATGCCGCGGTGGTACGCCGGTAGCATTGTTACCTCACAGCAAGAAGTTCTCCTGTTCGATTCTCGGTGTGGCTTGGGAGTGCCTTCTCTGTGTGGAGTCTGCATGTCCTCCCCGCGGTTGGGTCGCGTTCGAAAGACATGTGTGTGTAAATGGGCATGCCTTCGTTGAAGCTTGGGCATCGAGCTGGCACCTCGGCATTTCATAAAAATCTACTGCCAATCATTAGCAGACTGGAGTTCCGCTGTGGCGACCTCTTACCGGGAAAAAGCCGAAAGACAAACAACAATTCTTCCAAAGGAAAATGTATAAAAGATCAGTTATAATTATCTCTACAGCAGATCAGCTACATGGTTTGCCTGGGTCTCAGTCCCTGTTATTAATTCTAAGAAGAATTATGCATTATAAGTTCCTTTTCTGTCTGGAACATTAGTAGACACATTAATGCTTTTGAATAGTGGAGTCTTTGTAAAGGAATTTATTTTTGGAATACTGTAGATAACAATAATACCCATTTGTTAAGCAGGTAGGCCCACTGGACACACAATCCATTTTCAGGGGCAACCCAGGAACAATGGGTGGATAAGTGACATGTTCATGGACACAAAGGCAAGATGAGGGGAATCAAACCATGTACCACAAGAACTACAATTCACAGCCTTAACCCTCTGCACCAATTGCCTACAATATGAGTGAAAAGGGTAATGGTGATACTACAGCAGCCATATTTTTTGTACCAGTGTCTGCAGCTTTCTTTAGCCATCAGTTTTCCCTCCATGTTATTCTCATGGACTTCATGGCCTTTAAAACCATAATCCTAATCATTCCCCGCCCATAATGCATTTCTTCATTGTATAACAAAAGGAATAAACTGATGTCCAAGAACAAGAGGCAACTGCCTCTGCAGAGGAATAATTCCCTCCACAGGCTGAACAAGCAAATCAGAAGTCTTATAAAGTCCTCTAAAGTTAATTATGAAACTAAAATAGCATCCCTAGCCAAGGACAGTCATAAGGCATTATTTAACTATGTCTGAAATTTAAAAGGGAGTGCCCAGCTATGTGCCAAATTGGTAGTAGCCAATTTGTTAGCTGAAAAATATGGCACAAACTTCACCACCCTATCCCCACATACCCCAAAGCATACCTGACACCCAGTTCTCTAGCTAGGAATTCTAGAGATCAAGTCATATCTGCACTCTCCAAGGCCAAAAACATGGCCTCAGTGGGACCAGATAACATTCCAGGTTGCTTACTAAGCAATCTAAAACAGGACCTAGCTGACCCACTTGCTGTTCTCTTTAACCATAGCCTGAGAACTGGCTTCAAACCAGTAGAATGGTGAACAGCTACAGTAATCCCTTGCATAAAGGGGGGCCATCAACTGATCCTGGGAATTTGTAAAAAATGAAGGAAAACAGTCGCAACACTTAGCTGGAAACTGAAAACTGTTTTAATGACAAACAGAGTAGCAAATTGACCAACAAATAAACACTTTCACCTTGGATTCCACTGGCATCATCAGAGTTGTAAAAAAAGCCAAGCATAACAGCTTAAGTACCCTCATAGGTGAAATAAACAACCAATCACATTCTTCCATACAATTAATACAATTCACTAATTTACATAGTTAAAGACATATCACTAAAAGTCAGGATTTTAAAACAATAACTATCATATAAATAGTAAAAAAAATGGTAAATACAGTTTAAAATACATTTTAGACACAACAAAAGCCTAAGCCCAAATATAAATACAATTGCCTATCAAAATTTATAATTCCAAAAGTGGAACATAAAAAACACTGATATTAGTTCAAATTAAACAAGCCATTTGTTTCAAAATAGGGGCCAGTGATATACTGTCATTAAGGTCTGGTAAAACATTGGCATTTAACCTCATTGGCCATTTATTTTCCCTTGCTGCTACTTCTAATTTAATGTCACCACCCCTCTCATTGTGTTGAACCTTGTCAATCACAAAAAAAGATGAACCTTTTAAAGTTCACACTCTTACTACTATGAACAAAGAGAGCATTATGTAGATCCCTATTCTTTATTGCCCTTAAATGTTCACTAATTAGTGGAAAGTAAATGGCAGATGAGGTTAAATGCCAATGTTTCACCAGGACTTAATGACAGTATATCACTGGCCCCTATTTTGAAACAAAGGGTTTGTTTAATTTGAACTAATATCAGTTGTTTTTATGTTCCACTTTTGGAATTATAACTTTTGACAGGTAATTGTATTTATATTTGAGCTTAGGCTTTTGTTGCAACTAAAATGTATTTTAAACTGTATTTACCATGATTTTTTACTATTTCTGTGATAGTTACTGTTTTAAAATCCTGACCTTTAGTGATATGTCTTTAACTATGCAAATTAGTTAGTGTCTTGTATTAATTGTATGGAAAATTGTGATTGGTTGTTTATTTCACCTATGAGGGTACTTAGACTGTTATGCTTGGCTTTTTTTACAACTCTGATGATGCCAGTGGAATCCAAGGTGAAAGCAGTTAGTTGTTGGTCAGTTTGCTACTCTGTTTGTCATTAAAACAGCTTTCAGTTTCCCGCAAAGTGTTGCAACTGTTTTTCTTCATTTTTTACAAGTTTGCTGCTTGTTAGCACTTGGTTTGTGACCCTGGGAATTATAGACCCATACGTCTAACCAGCATCATCTGCAAGGCCATGGAAAGGATCATCATGGACCTTATTAACAAGGACATAGATGATCTTCAATCTGTAGATCCAACCCAGTGTGGCTTTGTTAAGGGGAGATTGTACTTATTGAACCTGGTAGACTTCTTTGAGAATGTTACCAAAGCCCTGGATGAAGGTTAGACAGTGCATATCACCCATCTGGACCTAGCCATAGCCTTTGACACAATCCCCCACTCGGGTATCATTAAAAAACTCTCCCAGCTAGGTGTTAACCCTTACATCAGTAGATGGGTAGCTAATTGGCTCACTAACAGAACACATACAGTCAAAGTTGGTGACTCCTCCTCTACCAGTAGACCCATCACCAGTGGAGTACTACAAGGATCTGAACTGGGCCCTTTACTATTTGGAATCTACTTCTTGGAAGTCCAGGCTAAAGTAGATGGTCTTTGGCTTACTAAGTTCACTGATGTTTGTAAACCAGGTGCACTCACTGAGTCCCCCACCAATGTCAACATATTACAAGAGGGGCTAACATAAACAAATGACTGGTGCCAAAGTCACTGTCTAAACCTAAATCCAAACAAGTGCACTATTATCCCATTTGGCAAAGTAGAATTCCCCACTAATTACAATATTGACATCACCCCTCTAAGTTCAAACCCAGTGGTGTGAGAGCTGGAAACACAGGTCAACAGCAATCTGAACTTTGACCACCAGGTTTCCACGGTGGTAAAGAACAGAAACAATACAAAGAATGTGTTCAGCTCAACTCAATACATTGTAACCACCAATCTGAACGTGAAAGTACATCCAAATGTCCCAAACAGTAAAACAACAAAAATCCACTGTTATAAGTAAAAACAGCGATACAGTTTATTTTACAACGTTAAGCGCTTTTACTCACTAAAATGTGAGCTTCATCAGAACAAATACAATACATATTCAAACAGTTTAAATAACTAAGTTTTGGCGCCAACGTTTTTGTTGTTTTACTGTTTGGGACATTTGGATGTACTTTCACGTTCAGATTGGTGGTTACAAGGTACAGTGGTAAAGAAAGCCTTCTACATTGCGCATCTCATAAATAAAGGCATCAGATCCAGGTCTAAGGATGTTATAACCCCACTTTACTTGACCTTAATCAGACCATTAATAGAGTACAATACTCCCTTCTGCATGTATCTCACCAGACATCTGCAGCAACTAGAGACACCACAGAGATTTCTCACTAAGATACATGGCCTCCAAACCATGACCTATGTGGACAGACTGAAAGCCCTGTCACTGTACTTTTTATCATATAGGCTACTGAGAGGTGACTTCCGTCTGGCCTACAGGGTAGTCTCTGATCCCGACCCAATGGAAATGCTGCACATCTGCAAATCAAATGGCACTAGAGCCACTCACTCTAGGGATCTCAATATTGTCAGTGACATTAACAGAACATGCTGGAGAGAGATTGCTGCTGCTCTGGAATAAATTTCCAACTCCTGTGAAGCAGAGCTCTTTGATGACCCTATTCAAGCACAGCCTGGACAAATGGATGGGTGACCACAAATTCACCCTGGGAGTGGCACCTGTGTCCCTCATGGACAGGGGTAGTCGGTGTTGATCTGTAAAGTACATCCATCTAACCAAGGACAATTGGGGCAACCCCGGATTAGCATGGCTAGACTTATAAAGCTCTAGGGCTGCTAGTCTAGTAACCTCCTGTGAACCAAAGTGTACTGCAGTATTCACAGCTAAGTTACTCTCAGACTGTACATGTCAAGAATTTGTTCTTTTGGGCATTGTTCACACAGAATGGCAAATGTTTATATCTGGACACATCTGCAAACATGCTATGCATCATAGTCTTACTTTCTAAAACAGTTTACCAGTATGTTAAATAATAAAGAGATAGCAGCATAAGCTATATGATTATTCTATTAAGGATGGTATTTCACAGTTAAATGGGGGATTTTTGCTATATATTATGAAAATATGAGAATGGCATCAGGTGTGTTGTGCAAAAGAAGTGCAAGTTTTTATGAAGTCAAATATTTCATAAAGCCACAGATTTGAGGTTTTCAGTTCTCTTTTTCAGGCTAATATTTTCTTTCACACAGAGAAAAACTTATCTTTGTTTATTTGAATTACAACAACATGGCTGGCGATTCTAGCTCTCTTTCTCTCTCTCTCTACATATATATATATATATATATAGATAGATATATATATATATATATATATATATATATAGATAGATATATATATATATATATATATAGATAGATAGATAGATATAGATATATATATTATAGCTTATAATCTGACCTCTTTTGCAAATGTTGAGATCACATAAGAATGTTTTATTGAGTACGAGGAAGGCTTGCCCAAAAAATTTAAACATCTGATTTCCTCTGCCAGTCCTCAAAATATCTTGTGTTGACACAAACAATCAGGTTGCCAAAAACACAGACTAAACTCCTCAGCTTAGATGGAAAAGTAAAGTGCTTTGATCTGACTTGGGCATTTATGCAAATATAAAAGAGTGTACCTTTCATGTTGCAGGGATGGAGATGAACTCAACAATATCTGTATCAGCCCAGAGAAGAAGAGTCATATGAAAGTCATTTGTGCAAAATATATAAAACCATCACTGCAGGCCTGCATCAGTCTAACCAAAGTGACTGTTATAAACTGGATTGTTCTGGATGTATACCGACTGACACTGTGATTGGAACGTTCCATGGTTATGACTACACTGAGCAAACTAAATGAAAGGCAGGATGTTTGTAGGGATGAAGCCTGTTATCCTTCATATCATACACACATTTCAATGCAATCAAGATGGCATTTTTTTTAATTTAAGCCTCTCATCTGATGATAAAGTATTACACGTCAGCCAAGGAGAGAAAACAAACTAGCTCTTGCATTGTCTTACAGCAGTAATACTACTGGACATCTGAGGTCAAGTTACTACTGCTTGGACATGCTGATTTAAGTTCTCATTTGCTTATATTTTTATTAACGTAAGATTGTAGGTAGTTATTTTGCAGCAGGATCTGTGCTGCCTGAAGTCAGTACTCATGAGAGAAAAAAAACGAGGCAGGTATTTTATCACCTCTCAGTGATCACAGTTTTTAATTAATTAATTAATTAATTAATTAATTAATTAATTAATCAATCAATCAATTAAATGTATTTATTTATTTTGTGATGCCATAGTCTCAGAATGTGAAAAATAAAGTAGGAGGGTGTGGGGTCAAAATGTTTTTATTTAGCTGTCATATTAGCTTGTGCAATATTGAGCTCGGATTCATACATTAAAAGAATGCGTATATTTGTGCTGTTTTTACAAGTTGAGGTGTACTGATGCATGAGGTAGTGAGCAGATATAATAGATCTCATCATCACATAGATTGAGACACAGCTGTACAAAATAACCTAAGGAGCTCAAACATGATGGACGTATAACTGGGGTGCATCACAGAATGACCACTGCTGCTTGAATAGGACATCCCAGAGATCTGCATTTAGGAAGAGACAATCTACTCACAACGGTCCATGCCATTATTGACTGATATGCCATGCACCGAATAGCTGATGGGAGCTAATGGAGGGAGATCCCTACTTAATAAAGAAAAGCAATTAAGGTGGTCCAAGAGTGCTTTCCAGTGATATGGCAGTTGTGAGGTCAGCCCAAACTTGTGAATGAGTGATATGGCAGTTGTGAGGTCAACCCAAACGTGTGAATGAATGATATGGCAGTTGTGAGGTCAGCCCAAACGTGTGAATGAGTGATATGGCAGTTGTGAGGGCAGCCCAAACGTATGAATGAGTATGATGATTGAAGGTGGCTCTTTGTATAAAGGGGTATCAATTTAGGAACCACACTAATCTAAGAATAATCATTTAATAAAAGAACTTTGAAATGCCAGGATAAAAACTGTTTTACTTTGGGTTACCCTGAAAACAAAACTTGGCCGTACTGTGATCTAAACAGTCTTGTTTTAATATTTAGATGTCTCTTATCTGTAGGTTTAGGAAACTGGAAGTAAAACATGCATTCATCTTCTCATTTCCTTGTTCCTTATTAGAGTGAAAGTAGTAGATGTATCTCCTAGAAGATAGATAAGATATGTACCAGCAATCTACCTCTTTATGAAAATCAATATAACCCAGCGACATTTTGAAGCTTTAGCAAGTGATGAGTATAGGCAGCATGCTGATTACTGGTTAAGAGTTTCAGTATCTGTCTCTCACCCCAGGGATCAGTTTTCATGTTTAAACTCCAGTCACTGTTTGAGTGCAGTTTTGCATGTTTTCCAAATTTCTTCATTGTTTTTTCTCCTGATGCTCTAGTTTCCCCCACTTCCCTAAAATGTGCCTGACTGATTATACTAAATTATTTGCATGCAGCCATGAGACAGAGTCACATCTTTCAGCATACTTCCCTCTATTGTGCCACAAACGTCACCTTATTATCTTTTGTAAGCCCTCTCCTTTGCTCTATTTATCAGTGATACATACCTGAGTAGCATTCATAATATTTATCTGGAAGGAACCAAAGTGAAAAAATGAACACAGAGCAGATAATACTCAGGTATGCCTCAGTAGTATCACCACTGCTGAAATAGCCCAAGGGATGTCCAACTATTTGACATGAGAAAGGTGGACAACATGAATAGCCACTTTCTCAGTGGTCACATCTGTTACAAGAAAATGTGGGTTATTTGTACACAAATTATAAGGAGTAAAAACTACCATGCAAATGTAAGGTTAGACTTCTTAAGGTCCTCATCATTAATAGCCTAGTAAGTCCCTACGAACCTATGAGTCAACAAAGCTGCACCTGTGAATAACTGACAAACCTGCTGAAATACTTTATTTATGGAGTAAAAAAAATGAGAAATAACTTACTCACTGTTAGACTACTGGATGCAGCCTCTAAATATCAAGCAATATGTTAACATGATAGTGCCTCAGATTTCTGCATTTACTTGAAATTTAGATTATTACTTCCTCCATCAAAGTTAAAGTAAGGTATTCTGACAGATGCATCACAAACAGATTCTACATAATTTAATATACATAACTGAAAAGGAAAAAAGTCATAAGTCAATATAAACTCAATAAACTCTATAATATTAAGGGAGTTATCTGGCAGTTCTAAGTGCACGGTTCTAATCATATTTCTAAGTATGTTTCAGTCAGAATATTAACAGAAGAAATGTTGGTATTGCACAGGATAAATAAAAGTTCAACAAATTCATTTTATTTATTTATTTTACATTTGATTACTGGGAAGGTCCAACTGGACTCAAGTCCTTTTTCAGCGGAGGGCAAGGGAGAAAAGCTCCACATTTAGTAAACATCATATTGTACATTGGAATGATAATATACATTATACTGAAGGGAACACATTATTTACACAAGGTTAAAAATACATAACATATATAACATACATAACATATAAAAGTATGGAAATGCATCATGATACAAGTAAAAGAGAAAATATAGAACATAGTCCAATATTTAGTATGTCAGAGAGATGTAGAGCAATTCAATATATCATCTGTCAGAGAATAAAAACAATAAGAATTATACAATCTTGTGTATACCAGGTAGAGATGTGAAGGTTACACTATGGAGAAGGTGAAAGAGATAAAAGAGAGTGGAATGCATATAATTTACTTGTAAGTTTACATTAGAGAGGTAGTAACAGGTGTGGATAGTATATTAGGTTCAGGGTACGGACTGGTCTGGATTGGCACATGAACAGAGCCATGCATCTGCCAAGTAAGTTTTGAGCATTTTTTTTATTGTATTATGGAGGATATAGTTGTTAGGTTTGTGGGTAGTGTATTCCATTGTTTAGCTATAGTATTTGAGAAAACAGATTCACCTGCAGTATTATTTGCTTTAGTAATATCTAGGAGGAATTTATTACTTTAGCAGAAAGTCCTATAGCTGGTGTGGGGCTGAAGTAGCCCCTGTAAAGCAGGGGTGTTATCAGGGTGATACAGAATTTTGTGGGCTAGAGTAAGCTGGTTGTAGAGGAGGCGTTGGGGCAGTTCTATCCAATTCAATTGCTTTAGAGCTATACAGTGATGTAACCTGTATGGAGATTATGTGGCAAACCTAGCTATTTTGCTATAAGTGTGACTTCCAGAAACAGAAATGGGAATACTGAAATTTCTAGAAATCATACAGTTTAATCTTAATATATAGCAACCTGAAACAAATTATTTTTTAATTCACTTGTTCAGTAGCTGGGACAAGCCCACTGGGCAAAAGAGTCCCCTTTCAAAAGCAACCCAGAAGCAGTGTGTGGTTAAGTGACTTTTTCTTAGTTTCACAGCAGAAAAATGAAGGTGAATGTAATCAGACTCTGTACTTTTACCTACAGGAAGCAGCTCTGAACCTTAATCCTATTAAGTCAGACCAAAACCACCAATTAGAGAAGCATTTGCTTGCAAGGAAATGAAATCAACTCTGCTGTCAGATCATTACTGCATGTAGAAGGAGATAAAATACATTACAAAAGGATGTGCAACTTCATCGAATGTCAGAGCTTTTGTGCTTGGAAGAGAGAAGTAGTCTTCTTTTGCATGATGTTTCCTTATCGCAGTCAACCAGATTATCCAAGGAAAAGTTTGGAAAAGCATGCTGATGTCCTACCAACCAGATTATCAAAGGAAACATTTGGAAAAGAATGCTGATGCCCTACCAGAATATCCAAGGAAAAGTTTGAAAAAGCATGCTGATGACCTACCAACCAGATTATCCAAGGAAAAGTTTGGAAAAGCATGCTGATGTCCTACCAACCAGATTATCCAAGGAAAAGTTTGGAAAAGCATGCTGATGTCCTACCAACCAGATTATCAAAGGAAACATTTGGAAAAGAATGCTGATGCCCTACCAGAATATCCAAGGAAAAGTTTGAAAAAGCATGCTGATGACCTACCAACCAGATTATCCAAGGAAAAGTTTGGTAATGCATACTGACAGCATGCCAACCAGATTATCCAAAGAAAACTTTGGTAAAGTGTGCTGATGGCATACCAACCAGACTGTACAAGGAAACGTTTGGTAAAGCATGCTGACAGCTGCTTGATGAATCTATTTTTTGTGCCAAATATATTATGACAGAAGTGCCACAACCGGTTGTTGAACACAGCTCTTCTGCAGTTCACATGGAGAGAAATGTTGAGTACTGTGTGTTAATTCATGTATGTACTCTTTAATCTATGTAACCTATTTCCACTATAAATATGTTCTGTAAAGTTGCACATACTATTCTATGCATTGCTATTGTACATACTCTGTACTTGTGTTATTTCATGTATGCACTCTTTAATCTATGTGGAGTATTTCTCCCCAGACCTCCACTGAAAATGGGCTCACCTAGGCCCAGTGGACCATCCTGGTAAACAAATGCAATAAATAAACAAACCATCATATTGTACCCACTGTATAAATGCAACCATCACACTGTACCCACTATGTAAATACAATCATCACACTGTACCCACTGTGTAACTACAACCATTACACTGTACCCGCTAAGTAAATACAACCATCACACTATACCCGCTGTGCAAATATAACCATCACACTGTACACACTATGTAAATACAACCCATTACACTGTACCCACTGTGTAAATACAACCATCACACTGTACCCACTATGTAACAACAACCATCAAAGAGTACCCACTATATAAATACAACATCACACTGTATCTGCTGTGTAAATACAACCATCATACTGTACCCACCGAGTAAATTCATCCATAATGGAGCTGCACTCAACACAACTCTGAAGAATTAACCAAGAAAACAAAAGAACCAATGAAAAATAATAGAAATATGGAGTCCAAGTGCTCTAAGATACGCATAACCTGCATTAATTAGTATACTTTCTCTAAAATCTATGCATATCTGTAATCAATATACATGGATTATGTCCCCTTAGTTTTTACAATCATGTGTCACATCAAAATCTCCACAAACCACTGCATTCATAAATGCTAACCATACCATGTCTGCCTATTGCTGACTACATCAAAAATAACTAAAAAACATACCCCCAGGATTACTTCCATGTGGGCACAGACAAACAAATACAGCAGCTGTGTAACTAAGGACAAACTCTTACACCTCAGAAACATAATTCAAATATACAGTTAAAAGCTAATAACAAAAACAAACAAAAAATAAAAACAAAAAAAACATGGTGCTAGTATTCACTCTGTAAGCCCTTAAACAGTCATTTTTATGCAAATGTGTCTTAGTACTGGAATAACTGTTTGAAATAGTGTCATAAAAACTGGTAATTTAAAACTAACTCAACAAAAGGTGTATAATTAAACACTGAGTTTATTTGTGTCTTTCGGCTTTCCTCTGTTAGGGGTTGCCACAGCGGAACTGTGGTCCGCTAATGATTGGCAGTAGATTTTTACATACAGGCTTGCCGAGCCTAACACACAACCTTCAACGCAACGAAGGAACACCCATTCACGCATGTCGCTACACAGAAGATGCTCTAAATGAGAATCGAACTGGCACCGTCTAACTGTGAAGCGACAACGCTACTGCAGCACCACCACCGCAGTAGATAATTAAATATCGAGTACGTAGCAATAATGAAACATTTTCAGTGCTCTGTGATCAGTATGCTCATTTTACTGGTATTGTAGTAATGATCATAAAATACCACCAGATGGCAACAAATACAAGCTTTTTCATTGACTGTATGTATTACTGCTATTACTAGTTTTGCTTTCATGTTTATCTTCCTTTGCTGTAACCCTACATAGAGAATAACAGTTTTACAATGTCGTTAATGTGCATCACACAGAAAATAACATTTTTACAATGTCGTTAATGTGTATCGTGTTGAATCAGAGTTTCACCATACAGGATTATTCAGCTTTTTATTTTCAGAGTGACCTGGTGTACTTGTATAGAGCAGCTATATCAACAAAATTAATTAACTTCTACCATTCATCCAAAAAACAATTACTATAACTTGTATTAATCAGTTTTGAATGATTGATGTGCATCTGACTAATCGTATATTTGGTAATACAATCATGGAGAATGATTTGCTTTTAGAAATAAGCAGAAGTGAGTCCTTGTACTTCAATTACATAAACAGAAACATGAAACGTCACTGACAGGCAGTTTGCCTGGTAAATGTGTACGCTGTGCAGTTCTGATAAAGCAAGCAATAAATACCTGTGTCTTTCAAGCTAGGTGTGCAAGACTAGGGACTGAGTTTTGGAAATCGAGACTTAAGAGGGAGAGAGATACAATTCCTGTCATATCAGAATGACATGCTTCAACACAAAGTGTGGTGTTGCTCTCCACTTATGAATTATATCTGGCAATTAATTAGTGGATTCTGAACTTGTTATAGGAACTTGCTGCATCCAGAAATTGGTTGATGTAACCTGTAAAATAATATTCCCAAATGACAAGCTGAAAGGAATACTGAAGGAGCACTTTTATTTATTTATTTTTTTTTGTAACTATGAATGTGTCAGCTCTGGTTACTGACCATGGCTAGTGGGTTGATGGTGACAATAGATTTACCATTGGTTCAAATAAATGCTTACTGCTCATACTAATTGCCCAATGTGGATTGACCAGTTAGTGCATGTCAGGAAAATGTGTTACAGAGGCTGGTATGGCTGCAATGAGAAAGGTCTCATTATCAGGTCATTAACATGTCTCTGAATCGTGCACTAGTACTGCCTGACCTGACTGCCCTAGAGTGCTCCTTGGTGACTCATGTATTGTGTTACCACACCTATTTACATAACATACACACACACACACACAAACTCAGACATAGTTCTCACACACAAACTCAGACATAGTTTTCACACACACACACACACACACACACACACACACACACACACACACACACACACACACACACACAAACTCAGACATAGTTACATATACTGATCAACATACAGGCCCCTCCACTCTCGATCATACTGAAACACTCAGCCGTTTACTTAGGTTCATAGGTTCATAGGTTTATACTAGGCTATCTGCCCCAAGGCATTTATAAGCCTAGCCCAAATTTTTGTGGCTTACGCCACCCCTTATATGAAAAAATACTGTGCCCATTAGTTTGTTGTGCCTCTGTCCAGCAGTGACACAGAGATGATTCCCGGGATAAACCTACGATCTCCCATCCACAGGTCAAGATTTCTCTTGAACAGAGCCAGCGAGGTGCTCTACCTCACATGGACCGGGACTCTATTCCACAGCATAGGGAGTCTCTGAGTGATAAATCTATCCCTCCAGCACGTCCTATTTATATCCGTGCTAAGGTTTAAGTCGCTTGCTCTAGTGATTTTGGTGGATTTGGATTTTTTGAGGTGGAGCATGTCCATTAATTCCGGGTTGGACATGGCCTTGTATGTCAGGCACATGTCACCTCTGAGCAGACGGTATGCGACTGAATAGAGCTGGAGTTTCTTCAATCTGGCAGCATATGACAGATTTTGGAGTCTCTATCCTTTTGGTGAGGAACTTTTGGGGTCTCTCCAATTGCTGCAGATGTCGGGCGAGATACATCCCGAATGGGGCATTGTACTCGATCATTGGTCTGATAAGTGAAGAGTACAGGGGAACAATGACCTCACTAGATCTGGATGTGAATCCCTTCATGATCAGGTGGGCAATGTAGAAGGTCTTTCTAACCACTTTAGCAACGTGAGTGTCAAAAGAAAGGCCACTGTCAACCTGGGTCCCCAGGTCCCTGATAACCTCTTCTGTGCTTAGTGGATTGCCACCTATATGGTAGCTTGGGGTTACCTTGTTTTTCCCGAAGGGTATGACTATACATTTTTGGCGTTTAACTTCAGGCCATGGCTCTGGCACCAGCTATCTGTTTCCGTGAGGCCCTTCTGAAGGATATCCGTGTCCGATGCACTTTCCACTATGGCACCCAGTTTGCAGTCGTCTGCAAACTTTGTCAGCCAAAGTCCTCCCATGTTGGCCTGTACTTCTGAGAAGTAGATGCGGAACAATAGGGGCCAAGGACCGAGCCCTGTGGGACACCACTTGTGACCGGCTTGGAGTCTGACATAGCGCCAGCAACTCTAACCCTGTGGGTTCTGTCCTTAAGCCAGTTTGCAACCCATCTTGTGACATATGGGTTTACATTTAAGCTGGTAAGTTTTTCTACAATACCGAGTGGGGTATTGTGTCGAAAGCCTTGCAAGGTCAAGGTAGGCTGTATGGACTGGCTTTCCCTCATCAATGGCCTTGGTGACTGTTTCGAAGAAGTCGACCAAGTTCAAAAGGCATGATCTTCCCTTGACGAAGCCAAACTGGGTCGGGTCCAATGTCTGCAAGTCCCCTATATCTTTGTTTATGAGCTCCATTATGATCCTCTCCATAGCTTTGCAGACTAGACTTGTTAAGCTTATGGGGCGGTAATTACCAGGGTCCGTAGAGGCGCTGCCTTTGTGGAGTGGGACCACAGTTGCCGTACGCCACTCCTTGGGCACATATCCTGTGGTAAGGCTGAGATTAAACAGCTGCCTTATGTGCGGGTTTAATTCCTCATTTAGCTCGTGTAGCACACAGCCGGGGACACCATCCGGTCCCATTGATGCTGTGTTTTTAGCTTTAGAGAGAACAGCTTTCACCTGCGTATTTGAGATGTCTGGGAGGCTACACTCCGCTGGGATAGTTATCTCTCCTTTAGCGGGGAAAGGGGGGTGAAGTTTGCACTGAACCTGTCTGCCAGTATGTTGGCAATGTCTGTGGGTTCAGTGATTTTTGTATCATTTTGGACTAATTCTGAGCATATCTGGGAGTTTCCACCCAGGTTCCTAACATAGCTGAAAAAGGCCTTATGATTGTCCTTTGAATCCATGGCAATTTTTCTCTCAAAATTGGCCTTAGTTGATTTTATGAGTGCTCATATTTGTTTACTAATAATGATCAGGGGTGACTTCCCTTTTATGGATTTTGTTCTATCATGTAATAGCTTCCTCCTCTTATTGTAAAGTTTGTTAATGGCTGGGGTCCACCAGACTGGACGTTTGCCCTTTGTGGAAAGAGTCTTGGTTTTATTTGGGATTGCCTGATCCATGCAGTCCTGGAGGTGTTCATAGAAGGCATTTGTAAGGGCTTCCGCAGCTTGGGTTGTGGTTTCCACTGGCTCAGGGGCCTTGAAGGATACCACACCAGTCTTGAGTAGTGTGAAGTTTGCTTTAGAGAAGTTCTTCAGTGTGGTCTTTTTTGTTTGGGGTGGGGGCGGGATGTGGATTTCCAGTGAGATTAGTTTATGATCAGATCTCACCAATGAGGGATATACTTCCTGTGTGGAGCATTTTGTCCCCATGTTTGTGATAATGAGATCTAGTATATTTTCTCCTCTCGTGGGAAAAGTGACTAGCTGTTCCATGGCATTTGAATTTATGAACTCCAGGAACTGTTGGGCTAGAACGTTAGGGCTTGAGTAATGTTCCCAGTCTATATTCGGGTAGTTGAAGTCACCCAATATGATGGTGTTTGGAGATACATTTATACCCACCAGTGTCTTCAGGAAGGCTGTGTGGGGTTCCTGAGTTTGAGAGGGTGGCCTGTAGCATGCTACAATTTGTAGAGCAGGTTTGCCTATGGTTAGTTGCACCTGGATGGTTTCCGAAGCTTTGTGCGTTGCCACCAACCTGGAGGTGTGGGTATCCTTTATGAATATGGATACACCCCTCCTTTTGTGGTGTGGTCCGGGTTTTGGGGCGGGCATGATATGAGGTAAAACCTAATAGTGCCGGGGTGCTCTCAGGAGCCTTGAACCAGGTTTCAGTTACAGCACAGACATCGATGTTCTCCATACTGAGAAGGGCCTCGAGTGCGTGCATTTTGAGATTTAGACTTCTGGCATTGAGCAGCATTACCCTCAGTTTCTTCCCATTTTTGTTTTCTAGGGTGGTAGGTTTAGAATATGAGCCTTGCCTAAAAAAGGCACTATGGGGGTGGCAAGAACCTTAGCCAATATCCGGAATCCCAGGGGTGACAGGTGCAAGCCGTCCCTTGCGAAGCAGTGTGGCTTGTCAAGCATGTCATCCCAGGCAGACAGACACTGGATCCCCTTTGAATGACACCAGACATTAAGCCAATTGTTAAAGCTGATCATATTGTCTCTATATTGTGGCATCATTCTTGGTGAAGGAAGGATACTGCTCAGGGTTAGGGTCATACCTGCCTGGGCTACATAATCAGAGAGCTCCTCTATGTCTCTTTTCATGTAGTCCAGGGAGGTACGTCTCAGGTCGTTCACACCAGCATGGACAATGACTGTGTCATATTTGTACTTGCCGTGGAGTGACCCGAGTGCTTGTGTTATGTGGCTGATTCTAGCGCCCGATAGGCATCTTACTGCGACCCTCTCCTTGTTCAGCCTGGTGAGTGGGACGCCAGTGTGTCTGACTATGGAGTCACCTATGACAAGTATGTTTGGTGTTGTATTTGGCCTTAAGGGCTGTGACTGCTTTGCACACTGCTTTTGTGGTTTATGTGTTGCTTGTGTGGTGTCTTGAGGTAGCAGTTGTTTGGGTGTCTGCTTTGGAGGCCTCTGCTGTTTAGGTAAATTTTTACTCAGAGCCTCCGAGTATGTCTTTGTGTGTTTATGTGTTGATTCAGTGGTGTGGTAGCATTATGTGAGGCTGGTTTTGTGGTGTGTGTAGTTGCCTTCTCCTCCTGTCTGGTCTTGCCAGTCCTGAGTTGAGAGAGCTCAGCCTCCAGTTTGGCTAAATAGCTGCATCTCTTGCAAGTATTTGTGTTATGTGGGAGGAGGAGAGGGTTGTCTGTGTACATGAGGCAGTTATAACATTTCCTCAAGATTCCCAGATTCACCAGCTGGACCGGAGAGGAGATTGACAACTGACCTTTGGACATGCTAGAATAATATTGGGAATTCCTTAATAATTGAAAACAAGGGCCAGTGGGGAGTGAGGGTGTCGTGCTTTTAATTTTTAGTGTTGACTTATATAATTGCTTTAGTGAGCAAGTGCCAGGTAACTTGAGTGCAATGTGTTACAAGTAACTAAATGCAAAAACGACAAACAGTAACTTTCTTTCAAGTGAAACAAAGAAATAAGTACAGTAAGCAATGCAGATATCACTAGTGATCCACAGAAGCGCTGAGAAGCCGCGTATTAGGTGGAATTAGCTTCCAGGGAAATAACAAGCAAACAAACAACAAGCATATAAACAAAGTTAGATTCAGCAGGCCTGGATCTATTCTATGCTAGAGCAAACAAGGTGTACCAATTTCAGTAAGATACAGTTCAAATATTCAGGCACTATAAACCTTTAACCAGAATTTCCCAGCTCAGAAGGGCAGAGTCCAGCCTCTTCTCCCACAAGAGTGCAGACCACGAACCTTCTTAATGTAAAATAACTGGCCTGAAGCCCAAGTGCCTAAACCAGAACTAATACACTTGGACACTGGGCTCTCAATCAGCAGTTCCCAACTTAGAAGGATGAAAGCTACCTGTCCTGCCACCACAGTGCTTGCCACAAACCTTCCTAATGTAAAACAACTGGTCAGAAGCCCAAGTGCTTAATCCAAAAGACTTAGAATGATAGCTACACTTTAATCAAGTTACAACCAAGCAGTAATAAATACAATTGAATACTTTAGAGAATGTCTGGATTAGTGCTCAAGTTACACAAACAAAGCTAGATCCAGCAGGCCCGAATCCAGTCTATGCCACAGCAAACAAGGCGCACCAACTTCAGTAAGAAGCAGTTCAGATATGCATGCACTATAAGCCTTTAAACAGAAATTCCCAGCTCAGAAGGGCAGAGTCCAGCCTCTCCTCCCACAAGAGTGCAGACCACGAACCCTCTTAATGTAAAATAACTGGCCTGAAAGCCCAAGTGCTTAAACCAGAATTAATACACTTTTAGAATAACAGACACTGAGCCCTCAATCAGCAGTTCCCAACCTAGAAGGATGTAAACTACCTGTTCTGCCACAACAGTGCAGACCACAAACCCTCTCAGTGCAAAACAACTGGTCCGAAGCCCAAGTGTTTAAACCAAAAGGCTTAGAATGAGTTACACCAAGCAGTAATAAATACAATTGAGTATTTTTAAGATGATGCAAAAGTAAAATGAAGTAGGTAGAAACACAAGTACAGTAAAAGCAGATGAATTTTTTTTTTTTAAATCAGAACAAGTGCTGAGATCAAAGAAACAGATTTGAGTGCTGAAACTAGAAAACTGGCTAGTTATAAGAAAAAAAACAAGCTAGAAGGCTTCCCTCCAACACAGAAGGGCTTGGGGGCTCAGAAGCCTACAAATAGTCTATACCACTTAACAGGAAAGGCAGGAAATAAGCTTATTTTTTTTTGTCTGTTTCCCAGATGCTCTCTTTGTACACAGTAGGAGTGCCTGAAATTAGAATATGATCTCACTGCACTCAGTTGAGTGAGCAAATGAGATGAGCCCAGAGGCAGGCTGAGCGGCAGGCAGTTTCAAGGCCTCTAAGATTGAGCAGAAAAACTGCCAGTTCAGTTAAATATTCCTTCAACACAGTTTAAATCAAATTAAATACTGTATTTTTTTTAAAAAGTGCAGATAAAGGTACTTAAATTCTCTTATACATCCAGTTGAATATAACCAAGTTCTTAGCCGGCCAAAGCTGAGGTTTTTAAGCAGAAAATATTTCACAATGCACCACTTAACTAGGCAAGGACAGGAAATCAAAGAATGTGGCTACCCCCACACCTGTAATTACTAGCAAATAACAAAATTCAGCAAACACTAGCTTCTGTTCAAGTTACTAAAGAGCAGAAAAACTGCCAGTTCAGTTAAATATTCCTTCAACACAGTTTAAATCAAATTAAATACTGTATTTTTTTTAAAAAAAAGTGCAGATAAAGGTACTTAAATTCTCTTATACGTCCAGTTGAATATAACCAAGTTCTTAGCTGGCCAAAGCTGAGGTTTTTAAGCAGAAAATATTTCACAATGCACCACTTAACTAGGCAAGGACAGGAAATCAAAGAATGTGGCTACCCCCACACCTGTAATTACTAGCAAATAACAAAATTCAGCAAACACTAGCTTCTGTTCAAGTTACTAAAGAGCAGAAAAACTGCCAGTTCAGTTAAATATTCCTTCAACACAGTTTAAATCAAATTAAATACTGTATTTTTTTAAAAAGTGCAGATAAAGGTACTTAAATTCTCTTATACGTCCAGTTGAATATAACCAAGTTCTTAGCCGGCCAAAGCTGAGGTTTTAAGCAGAAAATATTTCACAATGCACCACTTAACTAGGCAAGGACAGGAAATCAAAGAATGTGGCTACCCCACACCTGTAATTACTAGCAAATAACAAAATTCAGCAAACACTAGCTTCTGTTCAAGTTACTAAAGAGCAGAAAAACTGCCAGTTCAGTTAAATATTCCTTCAACACAGTTTAAATCAAATTAAATACTGTATTTTTTTTTAAAGTGCAGATAAAGGTACTTAAATTCTCTTATACGTCCAGTTGAATATAACCAAGTTCTTAGCCGGCCAAAGCTGAGGTTTTTAAGCCGCACAATCCAAAACTCACAGACACACACACACACACACACACACACACACACACACACACACACACACACACACACACACACACGAACCCCCACCCCCACATCTTCCTTGAACGTACCAGCACTGCACATATTCCCATAGGAATGAATGTGTGACCACCATGTTTTTCTGGTGGCTACTTTTTCCTCCTAGAGTAAAATTTTACTCAGCCAGCTGATTCTCTGAATTAGGTTCATAGGTTCATAGGTAGGTACTAGGCTATCTGCCCAAAGGCATTTATAAGCCTAGCCAAAATGTGTTGGCTTTCGCCGCCCCTTTAGATTAGTTCCCTGTACCTCGATTCAGCAGAGCTACTGAAGTGATCCCCGAGGTAAACCTTCTGTCTCCCATCCACTCGTCAAGGTTTCTTTTGAAGAGTGTGAGCGAGGAGCTCTGCCTAATGTAGATTGGGATCTTGTTCCAAAGCATGGGAAGTCTCTGGGACAGGAATCTATCCCTCCAGCACATCCTATTTATTGTTGTGGTGAGGTTTAGATCCCTAGAGCGTGTGGCTCGAGGGGATAAGGTTTTCTTTACGTGGAGCATGTCCATCAATTCTGGGTTGGACATGGCCTTGTATGTCAGGCAGAGATCATCTCTGAGTAGGTGGTATGCAACCCAGTACAGCTGTAGTTTCTTCAGTCGAGCTGCATAGGGCATCTGTTTAAGGCCAGTGATCCTCTTGGTGAGGTACATCTGTGGTCCTTCCAGCTGTTGCAGGTGTCTTGTACGGTACATCCCAAATGGGGTGTTGTACTCTATGATGGTTCTGATGAGTAGAGGGGCACAATGACCTCTTTTGATCTGGATGCAAACCCTTTTGTAATTGGGTGGGCCACGTAGAAGGATTTTCTAACCACATTGGCAATGTGATTATCAAAGGTGAGATTACTATTTACTTGGGTCCCCAGATCCCTTATTACATCTTCCGTATTTAGGGGACTACCACCTATGTGGTAGTTTGTGGGTACTTTGTTTTTTTCCAAAGGGGATGACTATGCACTTTTTGGCATTTAGCTTGAGGCCATTATTTTGACACTAGGTATCCGTCTCAGTGAGACCCTTATGAAGGATGTCTGTGTCAGCCGGAGAGTCAATTATAGCCCCTAGTTTGCAGTCATCTGCAAACTTGGTCAGCCATAGTCCTCCTGTGCTTGCCTGGACCTCTGAAAAGTATATGCCGAACAGGAGGGGTCCTAGGACTGAGCCCCGGGGAACTCCACTTGTAACCAGTTTAGAGTCGGACCTAGCTCCCGCAACTCTCACCATGTGGGTTCCGTCCGTGAGTCAGTTGGCAACCCATCTTGTGACGTAGGGGTTTATGTTCAGGCTGGTGAGGTCTAGGTACTCAACTTTCAAAATACTGCCCCTATCCAATTCGGAAAAAAACACTTTATTTTCAGTTGTTGCTACTTGCAAGCATAAAATGAATACGTTAGAGGTCCATTATTGTCAGGAAACTATATTTTGTATAACATTGTGTAGTACGCATTGGTTCAGACAATTCTAAACAATCAGTGCTGCTTGTACTATGAAGTTTCCGAGATGCAGAGAATACCTCTCAAGGGTACCTCATTAGGAGGAACGTACCTCATTTGGGGTCTTAAAAAGTTCATGTTCCTCAAAGTTCCACATTGAAAGACTGTCACACATTCAGTGTTAGGAATTTTTTCAAGTGAAATCCATGGTAAATAGAAATGAATCATATTAATTCATTAAAAGGTCTTCACCAGCATATCCATGGTAAATAGAAATGAATCATATTAATTCATTAAAAGGTCTTCTTTATAAGTAAAACCAGCATATTTTAACCATCCTATGGCCTTCCTAGTTGAAGTTGTTAGTAAGCAATTAGTATGTGTTCCACATTTTGCCCATTTGTTCCACATTATGAGGGTTAGTGTTCCTCATTTTGGAGATGGAAGGTTGAGCGCTGACAGTGAGTATGCCTAGCGACAACCATGGTTGGAGGAAATAAAATACTTCTTTTCACTACATTCTCCAGTAGTTCAATTTCACAAACAATCGACTGCCACTAAATCAAGTGCATATACCTAATTAGAATAGTACAATTGATGCTGCACACCACACTACCCAAACAATTATGTAGCACAAACGTCCCAAAAGAATACTACTACAATAGGTTTACCAAATGCATGGACATATCACGTCACCCTGTACGACTCTAAGGCTTTGGAAGTAATCGTCTAAACTGTAGCCAGTAGTACTGTAGCAAACTAGGAATCTCATTTTCTACCAAAATACAAAACAAGGAGGGGCACGTTCTAAAAGAATAACATGGCGGCCACATGGTACCATCGCTTTCTTAAACTTTGTGAAGAATGGCTGCGAGACGACACAAAAGTGGGCCATGATCTAGGAACGTACTTTCGACAAAGAGTTGCACAAGCATTTCGCGAAGGTGAAAGCACACAGGTAAACTTCTGGGGGAAAAATATAAATTACAAGCAATTCAGAGTCTTTGCAAAGGGGCATGCCCCTTTACTGATAGGACGCATGCTTTTTACGTGTAGTTGGAGCTACAGGCATTGCTGCAGGACAGCACATGACTAATTTAATATTATACCATGACCCCCCCAAAACGTGCACGCTGATTGGCCAGCGTGCCCGTTGTAAATCGAGTTATACTAATGGAAAAAGGTCCGGTCGCCCGGACTTTTTTCCATTAGTATAACTCAGATTTTTAAAACACTGTCTCGCTATGTTAAATGGGTTTAACATAGCGAGACAGCTTTAAAATAAGCAACGGAGATCTCCGTTGCTTATTTTAAACTGTCTCGCTATGTTAAACCCATTTAACATAGCGAACAGTGTTTTAAAAGCAACGGAGAAAGCAAGATCTCCGTTGCTTTTTGATGTTCGCTATGTTAAATGAGTTTAACATGAGACAGTTTTAAAATAAGCAACGGAGATGTCCGTTGCTTATTTTAAAACTGTCTCGCTATGTTAAACTCATTTAACATAGCGAACACTAAAAAGCAACGGAGATCTTGCTTTCTCCGTTGCTTGCAAGCTCTGATGTACTGCGCAGGCGCGCAGTACATCAGAACTGCGGATGCCAGACATCTGCGGAAGGGCAGTAAACAGGCATTATACTATGCCATTATTTAAGAAAAGTAATAGTTTCTTTTCTTAAATAATGTCATGGTATAATAGCAATAACCCACTTCTGGGTGTGGGTAATGCTAAATTTATCCATGGTTGGCTTTGTTTGGTCCCTCGGGCTTCGCCCTTGGGACCAAACCACGCCAACCGTGGGTAAATTTAGCATTACCCACACCCAGGCGTGGGTTATTGCTATATTAGCCAGCTTCTTGGCATACTGCACTGGCATGCAGCTTTGCCCACAAGACTGCTCTCTGTGCTGAGGCTCCCAGTTAACTTCCACTGTAGGACAGTCTCTGAATCCAAAAGGCTTAGTGTGATGTTTAAGCCTTCCAAGCTAAGACATATGCATCATGTTGAGTCTTTCTGGATCCAACAGCTAGTCATTTGAGATACTGCTTTAAGTGGTGTCTGTCTCATGTCTGCTGTTAGACAGGGGAAGTAGTTTACTGCTGAAGGAACAGATGGCAACGCAGAAGCTTTACAGGGACTCAGAACAATAGAAGGAGATCATAAGGCTTGGAGATGGGTGAAATGAAAGCAGAGGCTGACAGCAGTTAGCAAAAAGCAGTTACTGAGAAAAGAATAGTTAGTATAGTTAGTAGACATTGTTTTTCAATAACCAAAAAGTAAATGACAAAGTCTGTCAAAACAGTAGTTTATTAAAAGAACATGGTTCCAGGGCCTTGATTAAAGCCTTCTGATGAGAATTAAATCCAGAAGAGTATAAATCTTAAATACTTGTGAAAATCTAATCAGCAAGTAAAACGATTATATGTTTTGGTTTCTTTTAAACAATATGGAACTGTTCTTTTTATAAACTGTTCCATGGATCTGGAGTTTGTCGTGTGTGCTGAAATTTCTGGGATTGACTTTGGGAGTGGCATTCACATACAAACCACATTGGACTGGATTTAGTGAAATCAAGGAAATCGTGCACAATCTATAACATTTGAAAGGTCTGTTTTGCTGTTCTGTGCTCTTTTGTGTTTGAAAATCATTTCTTCCTTCCTGTTTCCTGAGTCAAGTTTCTTTTCCTGCTTCATCTTGGTCAAAATACATTAATTAATTTGTATTTTTATTTATTTATTAATTTAACTAGATAAGTGCACTAGTTTTTAAACTCCTTTCAATTATGGCCCAGGCACAATGGCAGGAAAAGAGAATATGCACAGACATGACAGTAGAAGAGAACACAAACAACAAGCTTCAGAGCTGCATTATGTACAAATGTAAATATGGACTGCAATATACAGGCTACAGCCAAGTTACAGTACAAATAGAGACTGATTTAAAAATGCTAAACATGTATGTACAGATGTACACAAAGAATAAAATACTGACTAAGCATTAAATTCCCACTGATGAAAATGAGGTAATCTTATGTAACACGAGGATGGAAGTAAGATTGGAAGAACTGAGCTTAAAATATCTTGCCTTTTGGCTTAAAGTATGCAGAGGTTAAAGCTGTTGAAATGTTTCAGGTGTTTTTTTTTTCCCTAAAAGAACAATACTGGTTTTCTTTTCTAATTTGCTCACGAAGGCAGTTCTATTTGGCATGGGATACTTCTGAGAAGCCTGTTGCTTTATGGAATTTATGTCTTTGGAAGGTAAGTCATGTCAGTTTCACTGTGACACACATAAGGGAATGACTAAAGAGTGATTTTGATTTTGGTTGTAGAGCAGTAGCTATCACTGAGAACTATGAATGTTAGTCATACCTCTCAACCTCTTAGTACAAGAAATCTGGACAAAACCTGATAAAATGGGAAGGGGGACAAAGGCCCAAAAATAGGGACATATTTTAAATATTGTTCTTATAAACTTAGAAAGTTGCTGGAGTTACAGGGTTTGTCTTAACATAAATTTTCTGAAGGATTTGAAGTCTGAAAGTCAAATGTATGTCATTATTTAGTGACTTCAATCCTCAGCTCATCCCAGTGATTTTGTCGGAAACCACAAATTTTATGAGGAACAGACCAAAAATATGAGGCAAAAATCTGGACAGTCTGTGAAAAATCTGGGGAGTTGAGTGGTGTGATGTTAGTGGAGACAGAGAGCAGAGAGACAGAAAAAGGGAGAGAGAGTAGGAGAGTAGTGTAGCCAGAGGGCAGAAGCCAGTTCATTCTTTTTTTATAAAAACAAAACAGTTTTCCATGCCAATGGCCATATATTTGACCATTGGCATGGCTAAACAGTATAATACATGCTTTTTGAGAGCTGTCATGCCTCCGTTTTGTTATTTGCAGAAATATATTTCGTTAGTAACTGAATACATTTCTGCAAATAACACTGTTCTTGCACGGATACCTGGCTGCTTGGTGAATTGCTAATTCACCTCATTTGCATGGTTTTCACCAGCAAATGATGTAATTAGCATTCCACAGCTGTATCCATGCAGGAACAGTGTAGGCACTCTCATGCACATCAGATCAGCTATTTGCTGGATCGCTCGGCGGCCATATCCCATGCAAAAACAACTACACTGTTCCTGCATGGAAATATCAGCTTAATGAATCCCGGGGATAGTCACAGTTTAACAGTGTTAAAAATTTCTCAAAATTTACCTACTTTACTTATCAAATAGTGATCCCCATCATTGTTTCATCAAGGAAAAACTAAATTGCTTTGATTCAATCCATTTATGAATCAATAACAAACATTTAATATCAATGTTAAACATATTAACAATGTTCCAAAACATGTTTCATTAAGTGTAGTTTTCTTGAAAGAAAATGAACAAAACTAATGTTAATACAAACACAAACATACACACAAAACAAGATTTTATTCAGTTCCACTTTGATACATTCAACTTCAGTACCCGAAAATGCACCTCATAGACTCCTATTATTGAAAAAAATCAAGTGTTTTTTTGCAAAGTGGGACAAGCTCTACCATTCCTCATGTAGAAGGATTCATTTAACACATTCATTCTGATAAATCGACATGTTAAGGATATTCTCATGGGCAATGCCTTTGTTTCATCTTATGCTAGCATGCTTTCATCAAGCAGTTAATGCAGAGCAATAAGGCTCCAAATTATTAATGAGCTACTTCCTGTAGCCAGGGTACTAGGTTTGATCCTTTCCACCTCCATTTGCCTACTGTGTACTTGAGCAAGTCACTTAACCAGATAGTGCTAGCAGTGTGACCCTGAAGAGAGACACACGTGATCAGTGGGCTTACTTAGTTAACAAAGGTACAAAATAAAAAAAAATAACCTGGTCATGGGTTTGTTTGAGAGTGGATACATTTACAGACAGCAGTTGTATCAGCAACATGTATTCACTCCATTATCATCCTCATCCTCAACCCCTTTTTCCCATTTTTCTACATGAAGTTGGGGTGCCGCATGAACTGTTACCACCTCTCTTGATTCAGTGCCAGTCTCCAATCTTCTTCAACAGTCATGCCTAATTGAAACAGATCTTTTCTCACACAGTCCATCCATCTATTTACAAAACATCCTTGTTTCCTCTTGCCTCTTCCTGTTTCTCCCAATTCCTCTTCATCCTGTCATCTTCTCCTTTCCTGGATATGTGCCTAAACCACTGCAATCTGTTCTTTGACCTTTTCTAGAATTGGAGCTACTTTGGCTTCTCATCTGATGTCCCACAATGTGCATCCTACCACCTGCCACAGGTACTTCATCCCAAACACTTATTGCTTCCTCAACTGGGCTTCTTTCTAGGTTTTTGTACCATACTGAAGTACTGGTCACACTACTGTTTTGTAGTCCTTACATTTCAGCTTCTTCAGCATGGGTGTGCATACACACACACACACACACACACACACACACACACACACATACACACACACACACACACACACACACACAAACACAGCAAAGATCCAGTGCACAGGTAGCTGTATGTGTACTGCAAATGACAGAGCTAAAATAATCAAAATCTGAGACAACACATTTACACCAACTAAAGGGTAGGGCCAGCCCCTGGTACACAGCAGCAATCTTCCCAACAGTTTTGAGCAATCCTGATTTGAAGAAGATGATCTTGGCAGCAAATTACTGAGCAGCTAAGCTGCATTGTTTGACTATCAAAGCCTTCTGTGTAGTGAGAGTCTGAGCTGCAACTTCCCTACATCATGAAAGAGATCAGCCACAGCAGAGAAATTCTAGGTCAAGTACTCAGACTTCTGAGAGATATCAACTTGATCAGCAGAAAGACTGATATCTAGGTCATGTTTATCTTCAAATGAACCAGACCATTACTATTTATGCTTGATCCCGTGGCCTTCCTTCTTCAGTCTGCAAATCTCAAAGACAAATCATGGCACCAGTGATACCAAGTGGACAAACTGCAAATGATTAAGGGCCACAATGTCATGCAAGCAGGTGTTGGCTTGGTTATAGGAACAACCCAGTTTGTCAGGTCCAGAGGCACTACCACCCCAAAGCTGTGCAAGGCAGGATAAGGAATGGCCAGAGTAATCAGATGTATTGAAATCCACAAAGCCCCCATCCTGGAGCTACACTTAGGGCTGGTTAACCAAGAAACAAACAATCAAGTGATCACACCAAGTGACTGCTTCCACTACCCAGTCAATGGTTGCAACAAAAAGTTGGAAGATCAAAGCCCAATGTTTGGCTAAATCTATGTCAAGCAGAGATAGCCACCTGAGCAAAATCGAATCCCCTTATAATACAAAGGAACTCTTTAATAAAAGCCACTGAAACCATATCAGCCCTGATGTTGAAGTTCATTAAGATAAGCCACCTCAGGAACACCAGCATCAAGGAGACAAGAAAGTTAATGAACCACTGAAGGAACAGCCACACACTATGATATGTAAAAAGTGTGAGTATATATCTCTTGCACTATGGTAGTGAAACTTTGTAACAACTGATGTGTATGGCAGATGGATCCATAGTTTACTCCTGAGTCCATCACAGATTCAAAGGAGCTGATGCATTTAATATTGATGTTATTTAGCTCAAAGGGTGACTGATATACAATACACACCCCACCCTCACTATGTTTGATTTCAGGTGCTGAATTATGGAGACCCCCTACGGTATCGATGGGTGATCCGTAGCTGTGGCAGTGTGTTTTTCTACATTTTACAAGTGGACTCCCTAGGAATACCAAGGCCATAAAGATAGGGCCAAATCTGTTATCTAGTCAGACTTTTGTGATGAATGTGAGTTCAAAATTTTGTATCAAATTCAATAACGCATACATCTTATTACAAACAAATCTGGTAGCAAGAAGCATCACCTGAACTGAGAGTGTGCAGGGTATTTCTGACATGCCTCACACAGTTTAAGACACAGAACCAAGGGCACATTTTGTATGGTACAAGTATACCTAGCTCCAATCATTTCATCCCATGGGGGAAACTACAATAAAATGGTAAAAGCTATCCATGATCCTGACTCCCAAGGTCCTAAATGATGGAGATGATCATGCCAGTCCTGTGTTTCATAATCATACCCATTTTTTTAAATATAAGAGCTGTTTATAACACCGACTCGTACTCTATTGGATAGGTTATGAAGGCCTGATCTGATATTACAGCAATAGCTCTGTAAATGGCTGTGATGATTTCATTTACAGCATAGTTTAAAACTGTAATGCTAGATGAAAGAAAACCTGTAGTTGCAGTAGTAATATCTAAAAAAGCTTGAGTCAGTCACTGTATCAACAAAAAACAAAAATGGACAGCAGCACTGCTTACTGCACTAACAACTAACTTGTAATTGTCTTGTGATCAGGCAACATAATATTAAAAGGAAATATCAGTAATAGAAAACATCACATAACAGACATAATACACAATGTATTTGTGGACTAGCTATAGACTATTTAATGTTAACCAGGTGAGATGATTAGACCTTTCACAATCAACGTCAGGGCCATGTGTCAGAGGTAAAAAAAGTTTTGCATACATCAAAGTGTTAGCAATAAACAGCATGGAATAAAACTGTACACAATATCAGAGTCAGGCTTACATTTGGAATATAATTCTTCTTTCGACTTTTCTCGGTTAGGCGTCGCCACAGCGGAACTCTGGACTGCTAATGATTGGCAGTTGATTTTTACGGATGCTGAAGTGCCAGCTCGACGCGTAACCTTCAATGAAGGCATGCCCATTCACGCATGTCTTTCGAACGTCACCCAACTGCGGAGAGGATATGCAGACTCCACACAGAAGGCACTCCAGCCGAGAATCGAACGGCAGAACCTCTTGCTGTGAGGCGACAATGCTACTGCTGCACCACCGTGGGTAATAGTAGGTTAAAAGGCAGAGGAGAAAATACAACATGTAGTCTAAATAGCAGCATATCCAATTGCTCACATATTAGCAGCAAAGCATCAAACATTAGAAGTAAACAGAGATAATTGCAGTTAAGTATTTTGCAATCCAACATCCCTAAATCACGTGCTTTTGTATTCATGATGCAAGTAAGACTTCATTTTTTTAAACAGTAAGTTGTCTGCTTGTATAATACCACTAGAAAGACTATTCCAAAGTGCAGGAGATAATTTACAGAGCACAGCTGAGTGTGAAATGGTAGGATGAGAATCAGCACTTAATTTAAGGTCATGATACTTTCCCAGGGGATTGCTTTCTTCAGACAGGCAGCTAAGCTATTGTAAGAGTTTGAGAACTTTGGGTCCTGATCACAAATGCAGTTTTTTTTTTTCCTTTCCCAAAACTCAACCTAGTGACTCCCTTCATTTCATTCCCACTCCCTCTTCTTTTTTTCCTTTCTCATAATTCAGCCTAGTGACTCCCTTCATTTCATTTCCACTCCCTCTCCCATTTTCATTTCTCATAACTCACCCTAGTGACTCCCTTCATTTCATTTCCACTCCCTCTCCCTTTTTCATTTCTCATAACTCAACCTAGTGACTTCCTTCATTTCATTTCCACTCCCTCTCCCTTTTTTCCTTTCTCATAACTCAACCTATTCACCTTTCACTGTTTTTTGTTTCTATGTTCCAACCGTAAGCTAATCATCCTAGATATCCAAATCCTGCCCCCACCCCCCATTAAGGAAACCATGCTAAAAATTTTCTCCAAAGCCAACTTCATGCTTCTTAAGACAGAAGTGGTGAACTGCAGATGGATAATACAGTTATGGCTGCTGAATCCTACACAAATGCACTCTATAAGCATTTACACGAGTGCACAGATCGTGCTATCCCAAACAGAACCAAGATGTTATTCTCCAAAAAAAGGAAGCCAATCTGGTGGTCTCTTGCCATAAACAAACTGTACAACAGAAGGAAGAAACTGTTGCAAAAGAGAGTAAAATCCCATGAGTGGAGGAGATCCCTGGTCAGCCTCAGTAAGAAGCTGAGAACCCTTATAAGATCCTCCAAAGCTAGCTATGAAAATAAAATTGCCACTTATTCTAAGGACAACCACAAAGCATTCTATAGCTATGTCAAGAATCTCAATGGCAACACCCATTTTGCGTTCGAAGGCGATGCGAACAGATCGCAGCAAGGTTGACCCCATTTGAGGAAGATCTGTTTCACTACCAAGGGGTTCAGAGACCACTCGAAAGGTGAGAGGATAGTTAGACTCAGCTTGTCCGCTAAAATGTTGGACTGACCCAGGATGTGCGTTGCTAGCAGAAAACAGTTGGTGGATATCGCCCACTCCCAAACTCTCATTTGAGATCTGCTTTAAGTTACAGCACAACGGCACAAAAATTACAAAACGAACTGATATTGTCAACATCCTGAGAGATAGGTTCAGTACTAACTTTACCCCCCTCTCACCCCCTAAAGGGCCCATATCTATACAGGAAGAATGCAGAGTCCCTGTAATTACAACTACGCTGGTAAAAGCTGCACTCTCTAAAGCCAAAAACACAGCACCCATGGGACCAGACAACATCCCAGGCTCCGTTTTACATGAACTTCAGAATGAACTGGCTCGCCACCCAAGCACCATGTTCAATTATAGTCTCACATCAGGCTTTGTTCCCACTGAATGGCGCATAGCAACAGTTATCCCACTCCACAAAGGGGGAGCCACCACTGATCCCGGGAACTATCGCCCTATTAGCCTGACGAGCCTGGTCTGCAAGGCCATGGAAAGTATCATCATGGAACTCATAAACAAAGACTTTGGTAACCTCCAAACTCTGGGCTCCACCCAGTTTGGGTTTGTGAAAGGCAGATCATGCCTGCTACACCTGATCGACTTCTTTGAGGCAGTCACCAAAGCCGTAGATGAGGGTAAGGTGGTTCACACAGCCTATCTTGACCTCACCAAGGCTTTCAACACCATCCCCCATTTTGGAATAATAGCTAAACTCACTAAACTAGGTATAAATCCCTACATCACAAGATGGGTTGCCAACTGGCTCACTGACAGAACCCACACTGTGAAAGTAGCAGACTCCAAATCCGACCAGACCAGTGACAAGTGGAGTACCACAGGGTTCAGTCCTGGGACCTCTCCTGTTTGGTATCTACAGGCTAACACAGAAGGCCTCTGGCTAACGAAGTTTGCAGATGATTGCAAACTAGGAGCCATAGTCGAGTCCCTAAATGATGTGGACATCCTATAGAAGGGCGTCACTGAGACAGATGCCTGGTGTCAGAGCCATGGCCTCAAGCTCAATGCCAAAAAGTGCATTGTCATTCCCTTTGGTAAAAACTCTGTACGCATGAACTACCATATATGCAGCAGTCTACTTAACACCGAATGTGTGATAAGAGACCTTGGGACCCAGGTGGACAGTAGCCTCTCCTTTGATAATCACTTCACCACAGTAGTCAGGAAGTCCTTCTATGTGACACACATCATCACAAAAGGATTCTCATCCAGGAAGAAAGAGGTCATTGTTCCCCTCTACTTGACACTTATTAGACCCATTACTGAGTACAATGCCGCTTTTGGAATGTACCTCACAAGACATCTGCAGCAGCTGGAAAGGCCACAGAAGTATCTCACAAATAGGATTACTGGCCTCAAACAGATGCCCTACACTGACAGTCTCAAAAAACTCTAGCTTTACTCCATAGCATATCGCCTTCTCCAAGGTGATCTCTGCTAACACATAAAGCTATGTCAAACCCAGAGCTGTTTGACATGCTACACCTAAAGAAATCCCAATCCCTCCGAGCTACATGCTCTAGGGACCTAAAACTTGTCACCACAATAAACAGGACATGCTGGAGGGATAGATTCCTGTCCCAGAGACTTCCCATACTCTGGAACAAGCTACCCATCTATGTCAAGCAAAGTTCCTCATTAGCACTCTTCAAGAAAAATCTTGATGAGTGGATAGGAAATAGGAAATACACCCTGGGGATCACTTCTGGGGCTCTGCTCGACAGTGACACAGGAAAATAACTTTCTTGGGTGGCGTAAGCCAGAGAACCTTGTTGGCTAGGCTTACGTAGGCCCTTGGGCTGATAGCCTAGTACCTACCTATGAACCTACTCTCTTGCTCTAATTCTTCCTACCTCTCACCTCATGAAACTTTGAGCGCATAAGTTGAATACACAGGAAACCGATGTCCAAGATGTAAAATCAACCAGGTTTATTGCACAACGCACAAATACAGCTACAGTCAGTTCACCAATGACCTAGGTTTCGTCTTCAAACACTGACTTCATCAGATTGGTGAACCAGTATTGAACAATTTATATAACACATAATTAAAACTAATTGGTACTTTAATACACTTCATTAAAATACATAATTAATACCAACACAAAAGAAAAACACACAAAAGAAACACAAAAAAGCACACTACCTGTGAACACTAATTCTACGAAAAAAATACACAGTCGTATAAAATATGAAATGTAAATAATATGAATAAATATTGTATTACCCGAAGGTGAACCACATGAAAAATGAATGTAATGTATTGCTGATCCAACAAGTTATTGTAAATTTCGAAACTAAAAATTAATAGCTGTGAATTGTAAAAATGTATGAGTATACAACCATATCTGGCAGAAGTAAGTGTATGTGAATATATTAACTGTGAAATAATGAACTAATAAATGTGTCCCTAATTATCATAATATTAATGATAGTGAAATCCGCATTGACCCACATCATGTTGGAAAATAAATCAATAAACACAAGTCTACAAAATAACATGTAAAACAGTCACATATATTATATTATATATATTTAGTTAGGCCCCCAATGAGACCAATTGTCTCAGGGGGTGGATGGTGTACTGAAACTATTTCAATATATTTAGATTTTAAATTAAAACCACTACTAGAGAAACATCAAACATTACTACGGGACACTGAACATTTTTTAAATGATTTATTTGTATGTACAGAGAATGTTGATAGGATGGATAGTGTGTTTTTAGTCACTCTAGATGTGGTCTCATTATTTACTGTCATCCCTAATTCTATAGGTCTTGAATATTTGAGCAGGTTACTGACTTCTAGTGATTTATATAGGGGTGAAGAAATAGCATTAATACAGGATTTGTTAAACACTGTTTTGGAGAATAATGTTTTCATGTTTGATGGTAAAGTATACCATCAGAAAAATGGTGTAGCTATGGGCAGTTCCTGTTCTAATAGTTATGCTAATGGGGTCATGTTGGCTTGGGAGATGGAATTCATTCACTCCAGTCCATATGAAGAGAATATTATTTTATATCGGCGATTTGTTGATGATCTTTTTATTTTGTGGGGAGGCACTGAGGATGAATTGTTAACTTTTGTTAATTATTTGAATGGGACTACCACCTTCTTGAAATTTACTTTGGGGTACTCCAAGTCAAGCATTAGTTTTCTTGATGTCTTAGTAGAGAAGAATGAATCTGGGGATATCTACACTAAATTACACAGGAAGGAATGTTATGTTAATAGTCTGCTCAGCAGGGATAGTATGCATCCGAGGCATGTGTTTACCAATATTGTACAGAATCAATTTTTTAGAGCCTCTAGGCTGAACGTTAGGGATAGTGACTTTGAACAACAACTTAAAACCACCAGTGAGGAATTAAGGGGCAGAGGTTATGAAGGAAGGTTGGTGGAGGATAGGAGTTCTGAGGTTAGGCAACTAAGAACTAGTAGAGCTAAACCTTATTTCTCAGGTGGGGATAAGAGGAAGAAGAATTTATTGAGTAGTGACACTAAGCTTGACATGTGTATTCCGTACACGAGAGATGTTAGGAAGTACACCAATGTGTTTAATGAGCATTGGAATATACTGTTGACAGATCCGGTTTTGAAAGACATAATAGGAAAAGTGCCCCAGTTTACTTTTAAGAACAAGAGAAATCTGAAGAGGAGGTTGTATATACCTAAAAGATGTGGGTTGGATGATGTAGTCAGTGGTACTAAACCATGTGGCAAATGCAATCAGTGCACTTACATTTTAGAGGGAGTTACCTTTCAACATCCTGACACCAAAAGAATATTTGATATAAGGGTTAGTGCTAGTTGCTATACTAAGCATGTTGTTTATCTTATGTGTGCTCTCTGTGTCAAAGTTTTTATGTTGGAAAAACAGATAGGATGTTAAAGGAGAGAATCAGGGAGCATGTTTATCACATTGCCAAAGGCTCTAGGGTTAATGCCCTAGCAAAACATGTTATAGAGAAAGGTACCAACCATAGCTTCAAGTTCATGGTAATATCAAAAGCTATTGTCAGTGATAGGTTTAGTGATGTCAGAGGAAGAACTGAAGAACTTGAAGCTAGGTGGATTGTTATGCTGAGGGCTACATTTGGCCATGGTTTGAATGATAGTATGCCCATGAAGCCAACATTAAAGAAAAGGAAACTACGTAGGTAACTGTTTTTATTAGTTTTATTTATTATTTATTATTTTCTATGTATACTTATTTATGCACTTTATACATTTAGTTATACATTTAGTTATATATATTTGTGTGTTTTAAATGTATTTTTGTATTTTATCCTTTAGGCAAGTTTTTTGTGACATGTTGCCTTTAAACTAATTGATCATGTGCTCAGTTGTTTGGTATTTAAACAGGTGCTATTTTAACTTTTCATACACCTGAAGAAGCAGTAGTGAAAGCGCTTGTGTTTGGTTCGAATAAAGCAGTGCTGTGTTTTATCAGAATTGAATGTTCCTGTTTTTCCTTGTGGATCTGTCTTTGAAGACTGTTTTTGTGGATTATTCTTTGAACTACATTGGAAATTGCTGTTGTCTGCCTCCTGGAAGGACTTTTGTTCTCTTTCGCTTAATAGGTGTTCATTGGAATTCAATTTCGGTGACGTAATACAGATCCTAGCAGCAAAGTTCATACATTCATAACAACAAAAGGGAACTTTATAATATGCATGCAGGCTCGCCTCCTGGTTCCCACTTCAGTGGTGGGAGGCTTACTTTGTTAGCTGTAAGATTAAAAATAAATGGATACTGCATTGCTATTTACAAACTGTGCATACAACTGCCAAACAATCTATTCATTAAACTGTTGGCTGCATTCCTAACCACACATTGGGTTATGAAGGTCTGTAAATTAAGTACCTACTGCAAGGACTGATGCTTTTACAAACTTCTAAATTTTAACTTTTTATTATATCTAGTAGGAAGGTACAAAATATCAAACTACTATATCCTCTTTGAAGTCAACAAGATAGTTTTGCTTCTCTGTCAGTACTGGATCCCAAAAGCCTAGAAATTCATTTCATATGTAACCAGAGACTTAAACTCTTACTAAATTCAGCTCTAACCTTAACATCCACTTACAAAATATAGATGCATACAAATACTTCACACAGCATGCAGTAACATAGCCCTCATAGCACACAGGAAATTTGCAAACACTCTTGATTTGCTGTCATAAATTGCAATGGAATCCTTCATTACCAGTTCTCCGCCAAAATAATACTTTGTACATACCCGGAGGTAAAATTCATCATTTTTCTTTTCTTTTTTCTTTTTGGACTCCCTCCTGATGGGGTTGCTCTGCAACCAGTTCTAACTACCCAATCCCACAGTGATAATTGCTACCCCTCCCCCAAGCTATCCTCATAGGAGGCTATATAGGTTCATAGGTTCATAGATGTGTACTAGGCTAATGGCACTGAGGTCTTTACAAGCCTAATGAATTTTCTGTTTCCCATCAACTCATCAAGATTTCTCTTGAAGAGGGTCAGTGAGGTGCTCTGCTCGACATGTATGGGAAGTCTATTTCATAGCATGGGCAGTCTCTGTGTTATGAACCTGTCCCTCCAGCATGTTCTGTTGATTGTGGTAATGAGGTTGAGGTCTCTGGAGCATGTGGTGTGGAGGGAATTGGGATTTTTTTAGACGTAGCATTTCTAACAGAGCTGGGTCAGACATGTCTTTGTAAGTCAAGAAGAGATCGCCTCTAAGTAGGCGATATGAGACAGAGAATAGTTTGGAGTTTTTTGAGTCTGTCCATACAGGACAAGTGTTTAAAGTCTAGGATCCTCTTTGTGAGGTGCTTTTGCGGCCTCTCCAGTTGTTGCAGGTGCCTAGTCAGGTACATGCCAAATGGGGCATTGTACTCGATGACTGGGCTAATGAGTGAAGAGTAGAGGGAGACAATGACCTCTTTCTTTCTAGATGTAAAACCCTTAGTAATGAGATGTGCCACATAGGACTTTCTGACCACAGTGGCAATGTGGTGGTCAAAAGAGAGGTTGCTGTCAACCTGTGTTCCCAGATCTCTTAAAACGGCTTCTGTGTTCAGTGGACTACTATCAATGTGGTCATTCAAGGGAACTGGGTTTTTCCCCAAGGGGATGAAGACACATTTTTTGGCATTGAGCTTAAGGCCATAGTTCTGACACCAGTCGTTGGTCTCATTGAGGCCTTTCTGTAGGATGTCAACATCACTTGGGGAGTTAACAATAGCTCCCAACTTGCAATCATCTGTGAACTTTGTCAGCCAGAGTCCCTTTGTGTTGGCCTGGACTTCAGAGAAGTAGATACCAAACAGGAGAGGACCCAGGACCGAACCCGATTGGACTCCACTCGTGACTGGCTGGCAGTCTAACTTGGAGTCAGCTACTTTCACACTGTGGGTTCTGTGAGCCAGTTTGCAACTCATCTAGTGATATAGGGGTTGATGCCTAGCTTAGTAAGTTTCTCTATGATTCCTGAGTGGGGAATGGTATCAAAGGCTTTGGCCAGATCAAGGTAGGCTGTATGAACCACCTTACCTTCATCCACAGCTCTGGTAATTGACTCAAAGACATCAACCAAGTTGAGCAGGCATGAGCTACCCTTCACAAAACCAAACTGTGTAGGATCCAGAGTTTGGAGATTCCCTATATCATTGTTTATTAGGTCCATGATGATGCATTCCATAACTTTGCATATCAGACTCGTTAGGCTAGTTCCCGGGGTCTGTAGTCGCTCCTCCTTTGTGGAGAGGGATGACTGCAGCAGTGCGTAATTTGGTAGGGGCAAAGCCTGAGGTAAGGCTATGATTGAACAGAGCAGGTGCCAGTTCACTCTGTAGTTCATGTAAAACACAGTCAGGGATACTGTCAGGTCCCATAGAAGCTATATTCTTGGCCTTGGACAGTGCTGTTTTAACCTGTGTAGCAGTAATACTGGGTGCCTGGCAAACTACTGGTATTGTGATTGGTCCTTTGAGGGGGAGGGGTAAAGTTAGCACTGAATCTGTCCCTCAGTATATTTGCAATATCTGTTGGCTTGGTATAGGAGGTACTATTGTGCAGTAGCTCAGAGCAAATCTGGGTATTGCCATAGAGATTCTTTACATAACTGTCAAAACCTCAGTCTTCTCAGGTGGCTAAAACTGTCTGCCTACTTCTGTTCAATCAGATTATAGTAGCACACAAAATTCTGTATCACCCTGAAAATACTTCAGCACTCAAAAATATCATAAAGCCATACAGTAATTCAAGGCAACTACGACCATCCAATAAAATGTTGGTTCAAACCCACAAAGCCATTAACTCAGCCGGTGTCTCCCTGTTTGCCAATGTCGTTGGTAAAACTTGGATTTCACTTCCATCGGCGATATTGAAGATGGTTAACCCACCCTTCTGTTCACACAGGAATTTGCGTGGCCTGCTTGATTGACAAGACGGCGGGCAGAGTTTCACTATGTAAATGCACCATGATTGACACAGAATGCATTGTAATGTAGCATTCAGGGTTTCACAAAACAGTTCTTTAAAGAGCAAGACATCAGCAATGCTTTTTATTGTAAAAGAAGCAGCAGGTTTGAAATTATTCTGTAATGTTTAGTTAGGTTCCTTTGCCAGACAAAGCCCCTTACAAAATATTCATGCTCACAACGAACTCCATCCTCGTTGAAATTATTACTTTTTCTCCTTATTCAGGGGGCAAGCCCCCCCTGCACCCCCTTGTGGGGGTGCTGTGCCCCCCACCCCCCAGCTGAACAAGTGCTGTGCAATGGTGCTGTTACTGCAAACAATTTCAGCCGTTAATAACAGTATCATTTAGAGAAACTGTCTTGAATGGTGTGAACTCTGCCCGATTGACTGAAATGTGATGTACAACATGCATTTTAGTTTTATGTCCCTACTAAAACATTTCTTTTTTGGTAGTGAATGTCTATAACATCTACAATAAAACATTGGGTTGCTTTCGGCACAGGTGCTGAATATGAATTACATTGCAATGTGTCTGGAGGGGTTTGGGCGGGGCTTGCTACTGTGCATCTGGTGGGTTAACCATCTTCAATATCACCCTTCCATCTAACCTTACCCTCGAACCTTCTTTAAATCTCTTCAAAAAGGCCTCAAACAGTATTTTAAGAGCACTAGCTTTGTGCCAGTACTAACCCTGATTAATCATTACTTATTCAATGCCTTATTTAAATTAATATTGTATGCATCTCTTGCTCATAATATACTATTACACACTGTGTATATTGTGGGTACCTACTAGGGCTTTGTAAATATGTTTGACTCGTATCTGTTATGTTCTATCTGCGTTATCTCGAGCTTTTCTCCCCAAGCCTCCGCTGAAAATGGACATATATCCAGTCAGCAAATGTAAAATAAAATAATAAATAATTCTCCACATATTGTATACACAACCTTATCTCTGTCTCCTAAGTTATTTATTTAACATTTGTTTACCAGGAAAGTCCAACTTGGAACAAAGCCAATTTTTCAGTGAAGGCCCAGGAAGAAGCACTCCAGACGCATGTCTTTGTAACGTGGGAAGAAACTGGAGCACCTGGTGGTAACCCACACAAACGCAGGGAGGACATGCAGACTCCACACAGACTTAGCCGGCCTTGGGCATAGGCCAACTAGGCGTCCGCCTAGGGTGCCACTCTAGCAGGGGCACTTTTCCAGTATTTATTTGATGTAGGTGACCAGGATGGGGGCACTGGGTGGTGTGGTGGGGGGCGCTGTAGAGCCCTTTTTTATAGGGCACCAGTTGACCTAAGGCCACTCCTGCACACAGAAGGCACCTCAGCCAAGATTTGAACTGGGGAGCTTCTTACTGTGAAATGACAACACTGCTCCTGCATTACTATGCAGTCCAAACTTTTGATACTCTCATGGTTAAAAACTCAGGTCTGCTACACATGATCGTGTGCTAGTGGTGCTTATTACCACTTGCTTTAAATAGCAACTACATGCTTAAGTCCCACTATACCAATTCATCTCAATTACTCCCACCCCAGTACTAAACTGAAGAGGCCCAGCAGCACCCTTACTCTAACGATTGTCCCAAAGTCTAACCGTAGCACCCGCCTGCCTGGGCTACTTAACTCTACCATCTAATATCACTCACTAAATAAATAAAACTCTTCTCATGAGGCTGAGCCCAATCCATACAGGCGTCATTTTTTCGAGTGGAGATAAAACCAGGAATTTCAACACAATTCAAAGTACGACAGGGTGTATTAGTATTCCACTTCAGTTTGTATATCACTTTCGTTTGGAGGCGTGCAGTGATAAGTACGAGGAGCTTTTTAGGTATCCACTTTCCTTGCTGCTCTGAGTAAATGAGGTACGTATTTCTTAAGTTGGAATAATTCTGCAGGTTAGGTATGCATACTGTACGTGTTTTAAAAGTTCAGAAAGCGATGAATCAAAAACTAAAAGTAACTTACCACCCCGGGTCTTTCTTGAAGAGATACCGCTAGCTTAAATAGTGGTACTAACCTACTTAAAGTATGGGGCTGTAGTAACAGCATACAGTTTAGTAAATATGTGTTAAATTATATGGCAGTTCCCTTTCCCATTAGTTTTAAGTTTCCATGGAAAAGTTGTTTTTGTTATCTACATGAATATATAACAAAAAAATTCCTTTCATTCATTTGTAGGAGTTGGTCTTTTGAGTTTTGCGACTTCCGTGTTTTTTTTTTTTTGGTTTGTTTTTAATTTCTCTACATTTTGCTGGGGAAAAGTAGTGAGTTGGAGTTCGTTAAATAGCAAAACCGAAACTAATACGGTCATTTTTCTTTGAGGTAATGGGCGAGGAATATCCTATCTGTACTGTATAGATTTTCACAGAAAGTCCAGGTTTTTGCCTCATATTTTGGTTCGTTTTTCATAAAATTGTGGTTTTCTGGCAAATTTAGTGGCACGTCATTAAAGACGGAAGTTAGATTAGGAAGGAGGATAATGATAGCCATTTGAGTTCTTGATTGCATACCTCTCAGAAAAGTCATGCTAATGTAAAACCTGTTACAGTATTGTATCAATTTCTAAGTTTGTAAGAGCAATATTTTAAAAATTGCCCCAATTTTTGGGACTTTGTCCCACTTTTACTTATGGCTTTGATCAAATTTTTTGCTCTGAGGTTTGGAAATATGACGACAATAACCGAGGATTGACAGGAGCAGGTGGTACTCAATTAACGTAGTATTTATAGTCTGATACTCTGTTCGTTTTATGAGTACAGGGGTGATGGCGGCGGGGTGGGGGTTGAGGATGGATGGATTTCTCGTTTGTTGGCCTGTTCTTGGCTTCACAGCCTCTGGTAGTGGTTACTGTTATGATTGTTATTCAGATGTCGGTCATAAGTTCCTAAGAGTGTTGCAGATTTCTGACGTTGCACTTCGCTTGGGACTTTGATACTAGCACTAGTGTCAAGTCATTTATTCACGTTGGTGTTTTTGATTGCATGAACTCGCCCTAAAGTTCTACAACTTAAATAGGCACGTTAGTTCTGCAGTGTTTACGGAGTAAAGCCACATTTCACTTCTACGTGTATACTTTGGGTGTGTATGTGCTTCTAATCTCCTGGGGTGTCAAATAGTACGTCTCAGTCTCATTACAGTTTGCAGTTTAGTCGATAGCTGTCATTATTTTTATAATTTTGAAGTATAGTGGATTTCGATTTTAATATAACTTCTATTTGGGTGCAGACTGCAGTGTCTCTGTTTTTGTTTGTCTCCAAATGTGACTGTGGCAAAATGTATCATTAGCGGACCGGAGTTCCGCTGTGGCGACTCCTAACCGGGAAAAGCCGAAAGACACAACAACATGCATACACTGACTGTAGATGAGCAACATTTCTAACCGGCATGCTAACAATTATTAAAAACGAGTTCATCATAACGTTCTGTAGTAAAGGCTACCTAACTCAGCTGCTAATCTACATTCATTGTATGCATCATGCATGGTATGCCACTGTCTAAATATATTTGCCGAATATTTCACGTAATTGTGTCATGTAGCATTACACTACTGTTGCTGGTGCTAATGGAAGGCAGTGGGTCCTGTGTAAGCCGGAGTTGGTATAGCTAAGTGTGGGGGGCGCAGGCAGCTTGCCCCCTGCAAAAGCAAAGGGAAACCGTGTAACTGTTTTGAAATTTGCATCTGAAAAGACGTGGAAATCGCGTTTTCTGCATTGAAAACCGCATTGTGTTGGTTATTCATGATTATACCATGATATGTTAAACCCATTGATGTACTGCGCAGGCGCGCAGTACATCAGAACTACCGCGGATGCCAGGCATCTGCGGTAATAGCAATAACCACCACACTAACGTATAACGCCACGGTTGCTTGCTTTTTGCTTGCTCACCGAAAACCACGCCCGCCAACCGCGGGTATTCTATGCATTTACCCCACCAGGCGTGGGTTATTGCTATAATAGGGCTGTTACCTGTCCCACTTTGCGAGGGACAGTCCCGCTTTGGCCAGTTGTGTCCTGCATAAAAAATGGCAAATGTCCTGAGATATTAGGAAAAACATATTTCCTATATTTAATGTAATAGTTGCATAAAACAGTTATTCTGTTTCTGAAACACCTAAATGTTATAAGAAACAGAATAAGCAACTAAAATGCTACAAGAATAAGCATTTATGTAGGCAAAACAGTGAAGTTCTGTCCTATGTACTGGCTGTGGGTATGTTTTGCCTTGCAAAATCTGACGTTTGTACAAAACATGTCCCACTTTGGGCATTTGAAAAGGTGGCAACCTGCAGTGCGAAAGGTTTCGTTATAATCAAAACAAGTGGGACAGCTAATGGAAACCCATTTTGACTAGCGTAATTCCGAGTATACTAGATGACAGATGTACCACCACTGCAACCTTTAGTTTGAGTTGCAGAATGGGGATGATTTCCATTTCATGTTTTGAAAAATGTATTCTTAAAATATAATTTAAACTGTTTTGCTTACTAAAAAAAAAAAAAAGACCCAAGTTTTGATCTTAATTCCTAATATTTGCTGTTGACATGGATACCGCGATACACTTTCTTGCTATTTAAGTGCTGAACACCTAAGTTTGTTATGATCGGAAACCAGATCGTAATCCTGTGTACTGATGTTTCATCCATGGGTCTGGTCAGGGTGGATGCATTAATGGTTTAGGTGCATCTTGTGCCTCCAGGCTGTTTTCTGTCCATGCTTCCTGGGGTGCCAGGGTAGAGACAACTAAGACAATGTGCAATATATGTTTATTGCTATCTTATTTTGGAATATTGGCACCTTTAAAGTTATGTTTGAGCTTTGTTTAAGCTTAAAGTAAGTGTTTCTTGCATCCTAAAATGTGGGTAACCTTGAGACCTTCCAAGAAGGTGAAAGGAAAAGTATGAAACTTGTACTTTTTAATGAAAAGTATAATGTTCTGCAGTTTCTTATGAAGGATATGATAATTTGCATAAAAGTAAGTAACACTAAGTTTTGAAGACAGGAAAACCAAAATTCATGAAATATGCAGTCACAGTGTAATTCAGAGACCAATGGACAGAATTGTGAAAGGAAGCAGCAATTATTATGTGAGCAGTTAAGTTATATTTTGTGTGAAGTTAATAAATGTTTTCTATTTACTGTTGGTGGTTCTTCCATTATGTGGGAGAGAACTCATAAATCTGATGTAATGTAATTGCACCATTTTTCTGTGGGAGTAGAATGATGAACTTGATATATATGTGTGTGTGTGTGTGTGTGTGTGTGTGTGTGTGTGTGTGTGTGTGTATATGTGTATATATATATATATATATATATATATATATATATATATAAATATAATGGAAACCAGTGTAAAGTCATTTAGTCTTTGGGAGAGCTTGGTGACACCTCTGTGAAGGTTTGCTTGTGGGATTGCTGCCTTTTTATTAGTTTTTCTGATTTCGAACTTGGGTGAAGTATTTCCTCAGTTACAGACATGATGTTTACTTAATTGCAGATTAGATTTTTTTTAAATAGTCCTGTCTGCACAGTTATTGGTTTTACATTCTCTGTGCATTGCATTGAGCTCTATATTTAATTTGTAACAGTATGTTATTTATTGCTTAAGTAAAATTTTATTTAGTCATATCTTACATTTTTATGATTGATATTTATGTATTGGATTGTATTTATTATTTGAGATGGTGTATTATTTAATACACTGTAAGTTGGCAGAGCTGTGGTGTCCACCTCCAGAAGTCAGATTGCTTGAGTACACTACTAGTGAGATATTCTGAGTACACTACTAGTGAGATATTAGTTTCCTAACTTTTATGTGTGGCTAAATCATGAGTGACATGTAACTAGTGTATTTGGTTCCATACCAATATCTAGAGTGGCAGTACTATTGTGCGAGGAAAAAAAGCTTTGAGTTGGAGAGATTTGCCAGTTGTTTCTACCAGTTTCTCTTGAGAAGTGTGTGTATGTATGTGTATGTATGTATGTATGTATATATATATATATATATATATATATATATATATATATATGAATAGTAATTTGTTTAAAAAGTGGACATCAGATAGGGGGCACCAGAAGGCACTGGTTTACAATGAGAGGGGGAGAGAATGTGGATTGGGGATAGTGTAGTGCTAGACCAACAAATCATTTCTGTAAGTGACCATTATCCTAGTTCATGTGTGGATGTTATAGCACACACCTAGGACAGCAGTGCATATTCCTTTTTATGCTTTTGGACTCAAAGTTGCATTTGGTGAACTGATTGTTAGCACAGATTTGCATGCACTTTTTTTTTCTTTACTCTAACCTGTTAGGTGCCAGTAGTGTGACATGAGAGACCATGCTTTTGCTAGCCATCAGGCTTATTTTGGACACTAGAGTGGATACTAAGACCACAGAGGCCCAGTCATATACATACCCAGGTGGTATACTAACTGTCAGCCTTGAGATTCAGATCCGTCTGATGTCAGCCAAGTTATCCACATGTGGGCAGCAAGTGATGCTATTGGCCAAATTTGGGTTGGCAGTGTTGTGATTCAGAATCCCATCAGTGTCAGTCCTTCATCATATATTGGTAGCAATACCAGCCCGTCTATCATCTCCACACACACATATATGCATTTGTTTTTCCTATCCTTCTCTCCTTTTCTTTTATACTGTCTACGTCCTTTTCTCAACAGTTACTGCTTTTGTTTATTTTTTTCATGGACTACTCTGGATATTGCATTAGTTGATCAAATATTCTTCTACCTCACTCTTTTACACCAAATCTCCTCTAGTTTAGATGCACCATATTTTAAGATGGTTGTTACTCTAAAGTGCATCTTCTGTGCCTACTAAACTGTTTGTAAGCAGACTTGTGTTTTTGCATTTTGGTTCCTATTGCATTGAAAAAAACCCAAGTGTTTTTCTTTACTTATGCAAAGCTTATGCATTTTAAGAAGTACTGTACACAACCAAATAAAGTTCTCATTTATACCTGGGTTAAGTTATATGTAATAATGTATTAAATTGTAGTTATCACTTAATTTTTGTATATGTGAATTTTTTTCAACTGCTGCTTGCTTACTGTTGATACGTGTACTGAATTTTCCTCATTGTAATAGTACTTCATATATATCCCTTTGCATACCATCACTTCACTGTTTATAGAAGTTATACTTGTATTGTGAGTATTAGGTCAGGATTCAGAAAAAGCCACATAGACACATATCAAAAAATGACGTGATCAAATGTATGTATAATGACATAAAACAGAAAGGAAAACTGGTATGAGTTGCTACCGAAATGCTATTTATTAATTACACTGATTTTGCACTTTTTTGTCCTGGTTTTTGGATTTCATCAGAATTAAAAACAAGGAGTACAAATGTACTTAAATACCCTAATGGGACCTCCTTCTTAATTGATACACAAGATTGGTTAAAAGCCAAATACATTAAGAATAAAAGACCAGGCACTTTAACACACACCACCTTTAAAAACGTAAGTCAGATATTCCAATAAAAAAAAAAAAAAAATGAAAGATAAAATACAAGACTGTTTAAAATGAATACTATCATGACAAGAATACAGGGCATGGAACGAAAGAAAAAAAAATTAAGTAATTGTACAATAAATACATGAACATTATCAAACAGGAAAATGTTGATGCAACTAATAACGCATCTTACCAACCATGTAAAAGTGACTTAAATATAAAAATGGTGCTTTGAGGCAGAGCAAACTACTAATGGAAACCATGTCACCGATCCTCCAGCAGTTGGCAGAGATGATTTTAGTTGCCATCTAAGCTCTTTAAATTTTAATAGATCACCCATGGTGCCACCCCTCAAATAAAGACATTGTTGACATTGTGCAACATCACCCTGTGCTAGAACAGTTACATTTGTAACCTGGTTTAACTACCCCAAATCCTTCTATAAAGAAGTGGTCACCTCCCAAAATATAAGGGCATTGTTTGCAATGTCCACATTTTTTCATGCCACTGTTACTGTATGAAACACATTCCATCATATTTTTAAAACTGACATCCTTCCTATACACACAATTTGTTTGTTACCCAATAATTGAAGGCGGTCTTCATTGCATGTGAAGATGTGCCATATGGCTAAACACATTATTTAATGTCATAAAAAGCAGTACTGTATGTGAGAACCATTGCTTTATTGTAACTAATATCTCTACCCTTCCTTTACCAATCAAAGGAAAAAAAATCATTCCGTTTCTTAATTTCCTGAAATATTGGATGAATACATCTAAAAGGGTAGTCTCTTTACCAACATATTTTTACATTTCTCACATTCTTTGAAGAATACTGCCTCCTGTGAGCTCATTCTTGATAATGTGACTGACTGCCCTTTGACAAGGGCTCTTTTCTGATGTCTGGGATGCCAACTTGAAAAATGTAATAATGAGTTGGAATAGGTTGGTTTACAGTAAATGTTGGATTCAAACCAGTTTTTATCTCTGTTTTTGATATAGTAATGGCAGATAATCAACTTATTCTGTGGAACGGATGTTGGATTCAAACCAGTTTTTATCTCTGTTTTTGATATAGTAATGGCAGATAATCAACTTATTCTGTGGAACGGTTAGTGGCAAATTTTAAAAATGTAGTAGATTAGTTCAAGAAGTCAAAATATTCCAACAATACATCAGGACAACCGTTCCAAAAATAATGATGTTATCTAGGTATAGGCCGTAAAACAACTAGAACCACAGGGGAAGTCTGACATTTAAAGTGCAACAGTTCACTTTTGGAAGAAATGACCTCCTCATTGTATTGCACCAGGTATGTAGGCAGAGAATATAGTTTTATAATAATGTGTTCTTACTGCTGCCTCACAAACCACCTGTTGTTTGACAAATGGAAATACTCCCCCCGTTAACAAATCTTTGTATCACTTTCCCTCTAACAACATGACATAGCTGTTTATCTATGAGCTGTGCCACCTCATCAGTGTGTTTCAGTAAAAGATGGGATAAGGGGGCTGTGTGCAGATTTAAATGCATTCTCTTCAAGGGAAGAGGATACAGCAACAAGCTTTACATACACACACTAGTTTCCCATGTTGAGCATTAAACCTCCTACCAATCTAGTTTGACTCTCAAGAGGCGAGACTGTACTTTTGTCAGGAAAACCTCATCAGTATGTTTCGTAGAGAATGTTTCAGTAAATGTGGGATAAGAAAGTTGTGTGATGAGTTAAATATTTCTCAGGGGAGGTGGATACAGCATCAAGTGTTGCGTATATACACACACACACACACACACACGTTTTCCATACCTGGCATTGCACTTCCTACCTATCTATTTACACAATTTAGAAAGCACTGTATTACTCACAAGCTCAACAAGACAAAACTGACTAACAATGTGAACAGGACATTGAACGTTTTGAAAATCTGTTTGGAATAGATGGTACTATGCACCACAGGTTGTACAACAAATGCATACGTGTGCACAGGACAGTGTAACGTCACTGTGATTGTCGCATGTAGTACATACTTCTCTACTAAAATTTAGAAACTGTCCTTAATGTTACTGTGAGAGAGACTGACATGTTTCCCATTATGGGATGCCATAAACATTCACTGTTGTGTACTAGTGGATTGTCAATCAAATTTCCTGCAACTTCATGTCGGTATGATTGCACACTTTTATTGTGTCATACTTGCATTATGTGCATTGTCAAAGCAAACATGCAAGTCCTACATAGGGCAGTGCACTGCAAAATAACAGTGATGGCTTATGTGATAATAGGTTAACCAAACTTTGCAAGTGTTAACACTGTTGAGCATACATTGAACAACTGAATTAACTGAGTCAACATCAGTCTGAAATCAAGATCACTTGACCAAAAGTAATATAGACATACACATGTTGTGCAACATAAAGCAGTAATTACATGATTATTTTTAACTCTGAGTGCAGAGCTGCCAAGCTGCATTGTACTGCTGATAGTGGAGGGGTGTATATTACGTTATCGAACAAGTTCGAACATCATATGGTCGACACAGAGATCTCCTCACAGTGCGGAATAGGTAGGTTTCCCTTTTCTGCAATGTAGTACAATCTCGGAGTTGGTATATTTAAAGAGCGGGTGGTATGGGGAGGTGCAGGGGGGCTTGCCACCTGCTTAAAATGGTCTCATATTTTATATATATATACTTTTTAGGTTTTCAAACTTTTAAAAGTTCAATCATGTGGCTTTGACCATATAACGTTCGAACTTTTAAAAGTTCGTTGATGTAATATACAATCATGGTTGAGTATGCGTAATCATTATCTTGGTGTTTAACTTGGATGGGAATTAACAGGACTGCTATGTTGCTCTGTGCCACCTTTTGCACAAGACGGGCTTCACAATAGGGAGCAGGCACATAATCATAGGTTAGTACTAGGCTAACTGCCTTTGTGGGCTATTTTAAGCCTAGCCAATTACCCCATGTGAGAATCAAACCGCACATCTTGAATTTGTAAGGTAAACACCTTGACCATTATGCCAACTACCCCACCCCCTAGCACCAGGATAATGACGTGTTAAAACATGTAGCCAACATTTAAAGCTACATGAGTCCGACAAAACATTCTAAAACATGTTTTCATCCATCTGGATTTGGACCTTTTAGAGCATTCCAAGAAAAACGTTTATACTAGAATACTTAAGTGCACAGCAAAGGGAGTCGTACTTCTAATAGTTTGACATCTGATGGCAGACTTCAGCAAACCTGAATATATGTATTCATCATTATTACCTTATTGACCACTGTAATCTGTACATCCAGCTTTTCACCATGTTGAAAAGTGTATTAAACTGAATAAACATAGCTAAGCACAGTTGAGCATAGTGAGACAGAGTAACGCAGCCGAAGGCAGTAAAATCCCAAGATTTTACTGTAAGCTGTGCACTTGCATTTTGCATTAGTTGCATTTCTGGCCTGGTGCCAGACATTGCGCAAGTGCATTAGTGGAAGAATGATGATGCAGAAGGGGGAAGATGCATAGACAGGGTGATAAGAATGCAGACAACGTAGCTTCTGGCAGAAGCTGGAGAATATGTAGCCAATGGGTGTACACAAAATAGTGTCGCAAAAACAGTAACACTTGGCTAATGGCTGGATTAAAACTCTTTTGAAATCAGTGAAAAGTCTGTCTATACATGTGAGCATTAGCTCATCACACCACAGAAGAACTTACTGCTTCACAGCATTTAAGTAATGCAATTTAAGGACCGTGACAACTTGGTGAAGTGGAAGGGCTGAGCAGAGACAGAGATGCAGAGGGGAATAGCAACAATATGTTTTATGGGACATGTGGGAACATCTATATGGTGTGTTACTCTTGCTTATGAAATCGTCATGAATCTGTAATGCTCTATAGAATAAACTGCTTGCTACAGGGATAAATAAGGGGTAGGAGTGTGCAATAAAAAGACATAAGCAGGATAAGGTTAGCTTAGTAAGTCTCCCCGTTGGGGCTGCAGTATTTTTGCAAATGATGTCTTGCTACCCTACTCAAATAATATGTTAAGGAAATGTGTATGGAGAGAGCTACAGATGTTTCCAGTTAAATGTATGATAGGAATATGAAAAGTTATAAATAAATTGATCTGCAGCTGTAATCGAACCCATGACACAATGTAAAAACATCAAATGGTAACTATCTCAGCACTCCATATAGGAATGCCTAATTTATCAAAACAATCTTAAGAACTGTTACATTAACTGTTTCACAGTACTGCTTCTAGTCTGACTTTACTCTCTAATCCCATAGCGCAGTGGATTTAAGCCAGTTTGTTCGAAAGTAACCTGACTACTGAGGATTTACATTTGAAATAATCAGCTTTAGGAATAAGTTGCACTGGATACATAAAGTGAAGGCTTTTCTGTTGGCCATTTCTGGCTGTGTATGTTGTATGTGAATCTATTTTTTGATCATATTAAACATTTGAAAAAGGAGTGGATAGGACAGTGGTGAAAATGGGGTTGACAAGCAGAAGTTAGGATACGGGGAAAAATAATACATGAATTTACAGGAGGATCATGGGAGAGCACTATATCCACTTCACAACATAAATGTACACTTGTACACACAATTTCACAACTGGAGAGTCACGACACCAGTGATTGGTGACAGCAGCAGAATAATCTTATATGGCCAATTGGACCAAATTGTATCAAGATGACACAGGCAAAATGGAAAGCTATGTATGGGGGATGGGTTGATTTGATTCGTGGGACAGTTGCCCATATTTTATTATTTTTTTGGGAGATAGAGGAATGTTGGGAAAGGTGCTTGGGGATGCGAGGGTCAGGTAGGGAGAGTGGGTTAGGAAGCCTGAGCAGATGTACAGGACTTATGGAGACAAAAGTTTGGGGGGTCACTGAGGATAGGTAGAGGACATCAGAGGTGCACCCACATCCAGACTGAGTGACATTTTAGTTCTCGCCTTCAGAACTGTCTCCTGCAGTCGCTTACTGGTTTAGTGCTGGACATGACATCCTCTTAGCAGTTTGACAGAGGACCTTTTCAACCCTATTGATATGTGCACTGAAGTCTCTCACCATGATATTCTCAACAAAATGGCCACCTCCACTAGTACTGCTCCTGGATGGTACCACTGCACCAGCAGCCATGGCAGAGCTACCTGACACAGTTGGAGCTTGTAGGGCAGGAGTTGTGGAAGCAATGCTGACAGGTTGTCAACTAAAAGTGCTGAGTCTGAGTGTCTGTGCTGTCATCTGTGGAGGTATGGGGGGGGGGCTAGGCCATGTTGGTCAGTCTACCTCTCTGTGCTGTTAATAATTACCTTTTCAGTAGCAAGGTATATAAACAGTAGCTTGTTAATAAATTCTAACACTCCAAAAAATATAAAAAAGAGAAGGAATGGGAGAGACAAAGAGATAATTGGATACATGGCATGTCATAGTACTGTGTTTATTAAGTAAACTTTGCTTGGCAATACATGATTTTCTGTTGTACACCTCTGCCACATCCATATATGATGAAAAGTATTGATGTCATAAAGTAAACAAATATCACTACTGTGATATACCAAATAGCTTTTATTTCCCTATGCTGAGGAGAAAATATGCATTCAAATGTAGTAATTAAAGTTACCATCATTGGAGTCTTTCTGACATGCTTTTACTTTTTATTACTGGAAAAGTATTTATACAGTATTAATTGCTGTTTGTGGGTATTGAACCCATACTCGCTCAAGCTGCTGTTCTCATTGCTTAATGCAAGTCACAAGATTTATTAGGAGAGGCATGCGTGCTTGAGATCAAGGTTGAGGTATGCCTCCTCAAGATGCTAGTGACTGAGGGAATGAAACGAAATGTCTGGCTTGAATTTTGACCCGAGTTATACTTGCCCCATTTCTCTCGGATGTGAGTTAATCTCTCCTGGTGCACCTCTCGGTTTGCAGACATTTCCTTTGTAACCTTACAGTACAAAAAGAAAAATATACAAGTAAGCATAATGAGTATGTGCATTGACTGGCTATATCATTAATGTCCTATCATAGACAGGTGGTGAGTCAGTATACGTACACAACCAAGTGACATGCACTCCTAAAGTCAGCCTCCCATTGGCTTAGGAGGTTTTGATTGCCCTTTTTAAAGTTACTGTAGTGGTGACAACATTGTTCCCAGTGTGTGGAATACCAGTTGCACTGGAGACTCCCTTGGCTAAGCTATTCCAAGCCTCAGCCTTTTACTGTGACCTGGTATAATCCCCCTGCAGAAGCCTACTGATGTAGTGCTTCATGAAGTGTGCCATAAATATTCTGGACTCAACACCCCACCTTTGCACTCTAAATCTAGCACTGTTCTCCTCTTCACCAGTCAAGTCAACAAAATCTGTCTTCAGTTGTCACCCAGTTCAGATGCATTTGCACAATTGAAAGCAGATGGATTCCTTGACACACATTCACACGTTTAATGCTATATAATGTAAGTAGTACCAAACGTGCCACTGAACTTGGCCATGTGTGATGCTCAGTCTATTGATGCAGGTTCTGGTGTTCAACAACGGAATGCTTAAAGACATGGCTTTTGATCCTTGCCATTTGGAAGGAGGTAGCAGATGAATTGAGACATATTATAATGTTGGTGTCCACACAATGTTAAAATATTATTGTACCAAATGGGAATCTAGCCCATGGAATAAAGTATGCCAAAACTGAATATTACTTGTTAGTTGACAGTGCCATAGGTGAACCTTTTAAGTATGGAAATTGGAGATGTACTAATTTCAGAGTGAATGGAGATGTACTTCAGAGAGGTCTGTGCATGATTTTGTATTTAGTGACTGGAGTGCATTCTGATGCAAATGTCAGTATTTATGTTTGTAAATAGACTTCAGATAAATGCAGTTGAATGAGCTGAGTAGTACACATTGGGGTGTGTGACACGCACATCACAAAACATGCCAGTGTTAAACACACAGGTAGGGTATGTGATGTCTTGTTGATAATGATAGGCACAATACTTTTATTATGCATATGTAATACATTTTTAAATTAAATTTTATTATTGTCATGTTAAAGAAATTGGACACGTGAAGCATTAATGATGTATGCTAAATAGAAAGATTACTTATGCAAGCATTATTGATACATTGCTTGCAAGAAGCATATTTATCATTTTTGATTAGGACTGTAAAAAAAAATGTGAGAAATGGGATTCTTACACCCTTTGTAAAAGTATATTTTAGCTGGATTTGAACCCTTAATCAGCTGCGTTCTTCATCTAAACTCACTGCACTTGTAACTTACTATGTGTCACAATGTGCAAGTTGAATTTCTCCACTCACTACTGTAGAGAGTGGTGAAAAAAGTATACAGTTGCCAGGCGTGTATACACTACATAAGGCAACTTAAACTAAATGTTGCTGCTTTATTTTTTATTTTTTTCCCTTAAGGTAGGGAGACATGTTGCACACTGCCAAGTGGAGAGCAAATGCTAATTAAAATGGAAAAAAAAAGACATATTTTGAATAACTGCAATGTGATCTCTACATAAGATATGAACAATGATTCATCTGCCTTATTTCTCTCAGTTCTCATTGGGTATAC